>NW_009607998.1:0-16716 GCF_000690535.1 Cariama cristata
GGATGGATTTGCGAGAATAAAATCGAGCCATACGTATTTGAGGTGTTTTTATATTGCTGAACAGCGTGGTGCCTTACCGCAGGACAGGAGGGATGGGACCTCCCAGCCCTTGTCCGAGGGGCCGCACTCAGCCGCAGCGGGGCTGGCGCTCCCCGGGGGGCAGCTCGAACCGAGTGGGTTTGCAGATGATCCTTTCCGAAGGCTTTTCTGTGGCCTCTTGCTCCGAGCAATTTTTGGTACGGGAATAACACTGTAATATTAGTTTATCCCCTTTTCTTGTTAAGACGGTTTATTAAAACATGGTTTTAATTTTATTCTGTTGTGATTCAACCACCGGGGTCTAAATTCTGTGGTCAGTGAGGTAACTTGAAATCTAGAATAACATCACCAGAACAACTCCATCATTTACCTTCAGTACTGTAAAATGTGTGCCATGTATTTTTATTTGTTAACAAGGGGGAGGAAAGTCTATTCGTACAATGTGGTTACTGTTGCTAATAGCAAAAGGAACCAACTGGGAAATTTCTTATAAAAATTAAAGGCATTTCTAGACCCCTTCAAGTACAGGCAGAAAATATTTAAAGCTTATTACTGATTAACACAGTGTGTGTCCTCTCACATTTGCATGCCTCTACTCAAGATGGTTTAGTGACCACAAAATGGAAATGAGAAGACAAAACTGTACACACAGAAGTTAGTTAGAAGTGGCTGTGGTGTATGTGATGTAGAACAGCAAATAGAAACGCATGTGTTAGAAATTTATTAGGAATTCTTTGCTCATTACAGATACTTTTAGCGATCACTTTCAAATCTGCCAATTGTGCTGTCCAAGTATATTGACATCTCTCATGAACACACACGTACACAAATCCATATAGGTAAGAATCCTTGAAGAATAAAGCAAAAAAACATCCCTTTATGTTGTAAGGAGGAGTTAGATTTCTGTACATTTCAGAAGGCTTCCTTCCATTTAATCTTACTATTAAAAAAAAAAAATCAATTCAGCCTGATTCTTCCGAATTCTCATACGTCAAGTTTCCACTGACGTCAGAAGGAGTACCACATGAAGGACAAGTATAGGATTAAGCACGACACAATGTTTGGCACGGTAGCCTGCCTAAAAGACCTACTTAGGGTTCTTACCAGGGAAATGAAGTCAGTCAGCAGCACCACCGAGGGACTGGGATTTTAATTACATGAATCTTTATTTTACCACATTATTTCTATCCGTAGGTATGTGGCACATGCTAAGCACACACAGACATACATCCACAAATAGAAGGTCTATTGTTCTTAAAATCAAATACCTGTTTTCTTTGATCATTCAGCAGTTAGTATTTGCAGGCTTGAGCCCATGCCAAGAAGCTGCTATTGAGAGCCTGGCTTTGACTTGGGCTCGTTGATTCCAGCCTCCTGTTCCGTCTCCTGGCTGCATCAGACACCTCTAATCTGTGACTGTGGTTTTATGGCTGAATTCAATGCCTCAAAGCAAGCCATGAGCTAGCCTTGAGTAGAAGTTGGATACTGGAAACCGTACGGCCCAGATAATACCGCACACTGATGAAGGTGCTTGGCAGTGACAAAAAGCAAGGCATGTTAGCAACAGCAAAAGGACAGGATACACATTAGCACGGTGCCTGCGCTAGCTCGGGCATCTCACGTAAATCCTCACTGTGCTCCACAAACCTGCCCCTCTCTGCCACGGCGCTGCTGAAACCGGTGGAATGACGCATACCAGTAAGGCCTACTGGCACGTACAGAATGTGTAGGAGCAATTCCTAAAGCAAATGTTCACAAATCCTGTGGCGACAGAAGCATTATAAATACATTTCAAGCAATACAAATACAGGGAACAGATTAGATAATTACTGTAGCCATTTGATTACTCATGACTCTGACATTAACATTTTGGGTAGAAAAGATGCCAGTGTAATCTCATCTCCCATTTCTGGTACCACATACTGGGAAGGTTTTTAGAAACTAATAAAAACAGATACCTTTCTTCATCTCTCCTTGATTTCTTAGGATTGGATCACACCTGAATACGGTAAACAAATAGGTATTTCCAGATTTGATGGTACTTTTGAGTCATATTAGTAAATACAAATAGAAGCATCATCAATAGTTTCAGCAAGTGCAAACTGTTCACTCACTCCGATACCTCCACACCGTTTGTGGTACTCATTCCCGGGCGAAGGACTCTCACGGAGGCACACCAGTGTTTACTGCATAGGGGACAGGGTCAGACACAACTGTCAGGGACACCCTCCCATTGAGTCATGAGATTCAGAGAGGAGCCCCTTGCATCCTAAACTCCTTCTCAGAGAGGAGTCTAGGTATGGCTGGACTCACTCCTAGTCCCAGGCTTGGTCAACAGTTTATGTCTAAAGGATTATATATGCGCAATCAAACCAGGCAGATGGTGAACTCAAAAGAGGATTTTATTTTTCTAACCTATGTTGCTTAACCAGTGATAAAACTAAGAATAAAATATGTTCTTTATCAAAATAACTTTTACGCTCCAACAAACATTTAGGAAACACATGCTCAGGATACCAAGTGGAATTCAATTACTACACAGCTCAGGGGAGCCCCAGACTTTGGAATGATGATCCAAAAGGGGCAATCACTCACCTGTAAGATGAGGGCTCTCAGCCGCGAGGAGTCTCCTTAGGTGGCATCCCACCCTAAGGGGAGGGTCCCTGACTGCAGACCCGCTGCTCTGAGGAAGACCCGCTCAACATGGCCCCTCGGTGCGGCTCCGTTTGTGCCCTAGGTCAAATCTGAGCTGTGGTGAGATGTACTCAGTGCTCTGAAAACTTCTCTTGACTAAGGCATTTAATCGAACCTTGTCTGTCGACCGGGGGGCCCTGCCTTTCCTGTCCCCCCACCAAGGTATGTGTGTGACACACCATGCGTGATCCACTGGTCTAGAAGTTTCTGGTGGTGTTGAGGGCACGGGATGAATGCACCTGCCACAAGGACAGTGCAAAGCCTATACATCATTTGAGCCTCATTTGAATTCTGCTTTGAAAGCTTACAACATGTCACAGCACATTTCTTGACTCTGTGCACAGGAAGGAAAGCATCCTGTTTGAGTGCATTTTATGAAGTTTCCTGAAATACATTTTTAGCAGGAAGGAAAGCATCCTCTTTGAGTGCGTTTTATGAAGTTTCCTGAAATACATTTTTATGATCATTATTATTATTTGTGAAGGACTGCAAATGTCGGTACAGATGGAAAAATGGCATAGATCCTTCCATATGAAAGGTTTTTTCTCCTTAGCAGTCAATTGCCAACTACTAGTAGTATTCTGGCTGCAGGAGTAATGACACGTCAAACATGCATCAACCTGCAAGACGGTTTCAGCAGAAGTGCATACAATGATCATGTTGTATATCCATCTTTTCATTTTCACGGTAAATTTTCAACTCTTGCCTGAAAAATCTATTTGCAGTCATTTTTTTACATGTCCATCTGTGTTTCTGTCCAGTGCTGAGAGAGATCCAGAAGAACCTTGCATCATTCTGATTCATTCTAGCTATTATGTGAAAGTTAAATGCAACTATGAAAATAAAAATAATTTTTGGTCTTTCAGTGAGGTCAGGTTAGAGCCCTTCCTTGTATTACAAAAATGATGCTTACTACTAATTTCTAATGAGAGAATAATACAAGTATCAACAATGCAAGCATCATGACATATCAGTGCAGTAGAAAAAGCCTGCCTGCCTGCCTCTGCTGACTTCTGGCCATTGCTGATACAGCTGCTTTGAAATACATGTTTTAATATAGACACACTTTGACATATACTATATTTAAGTAATCTGGTATGTAAAAATGAAGAAGCTTGACTACATGAATAAGCTGTGTTGCAGACTAAAGCTATTTGTCATGATTCAATGAAATTACATCTAGTTGATAAAGCCTTATGCAGTGTGAATCTAATGTCAACAAGGGCATTTTAATTTTTGTTTTAGTTAAGTCCCGCAACTTTAGGGAAATATTTGTGTGCACGCCTTCTCACTCCAGGCTAACATATTGGTTCACCAACTGTATCCCATGACGTTTTGAACTGACTCACAACCTGGCCTGTACTTGTCTGGTCTATGTGTCAGTGGTCATCATCCTCACTTCTCACCTATGTACCTTTTTGCAAATACGCCCCGCTAGTCTTGCAAACTGCCTTCTTGTGACTTCTGCAATTGGCGTTGCACCATGTGGTAGACTTGTAGCAACTCACGCTGGAAGTCTGTTACCAGGATGCAAATAAGAGTTTTGCAATGCAACGGCAGCAGAAGCTCATCAGCATGACTCAGTACAACACTGCATGAGCAAAGGATTTAAAAGTGGTTTATAAACTAATCAAAGCCATCAGTTTCCAGCTGGTCATGAGGCAAGTCACTTCCTATTCCTCTGAGGACAAAATCTTCGCAAGAGATGCCAGCACTATTTGGAAGATACAGGAGATAACCCACTTGTTGACTCTAGAGTTCCTGCCCACCAAAGTCAGCAAGTTAGAGATTTCTCCTTCAAAAAGCTCCCAGCAACCAAAAGGTTCTTGCTTCTGAGATCTTCAGTGAGTTCACCTGCCGCAATGCAGAGCCCTCATGTTGAGGAGACAGTGCAGAACACCGCAATCAGTTAGCTTTTTAGGCAGAACAGTTTCTGGAAATTCCAGCTTCATATTATTCTCTATACCCAGTCTGCGGAGACGATAATGCACTTGACACGGTGGCCAGCTGAGATTTTTGCACAGAGGAAAACTCGATAGAAATGCTGTGCCTTGGCTCAAGTAGAGAGAAGGAGGCTTCTGTTGGCGACTGATGCGGTCTGGGAATCCCAGAGCTGTTCTCTGGTCCCAAAATGATCATCCACAAGGTGCAAGTGCCTCAGCAGTACTATCTCCTGCATCATATTCTGCATAGAATCATCTTAGTCTTCTTTTCTCTCAGCTTTTTAGATATTCCTTGTGTTCTAAAATAATAGATAATGGCTATCCGACATGTGAGCAGTATTAGGTGCTTCTCAGTCCAAATACCACAATGTGGCAACTGCTCATAATTTATAGGGTGAGTGGGTCCCACACAGGACTGTGAGATGTCTGTTGTGCGACTGGCTTAGGGGAAAACCTATTATGTGGAAATAATGAACCATGTTGAGGTAACAAGCAGCTTTTTGCATGCGCTTACATCAAACTGTTTTCTCCAAACTCCTAATTCAATGTTTTCTTCTTCAAAATAAACCTGTTCATGTTACCAAAATCCTAAATTACATACATTACCCAGGATTGGGATGATATGTTTACACTGAATGGAATCGAGAACAGAACCTAATTGCAAAGGAGGATTTAGGTAGAGATAATGTAAAAACCTAAGTCAAAGTGTCATTAGATTATTACCTCTATACAAAACCCTAAAGCTATGAACTTTTCTGGACCAAAAAGTTACATCTTGTTAGAAGATAAAACATTTTTATTGTACTGGTACACTGACTAAGTATTGGTCCTGACAAAAATGACTGTCCCTGTCCTCTCCTCTGGTCAAAAATAGTTCAGGTAGAACATAGGTGCTCGTAGTTGGACTCATCAAGTATTCCAGCTATAGGAACTCTATAGTAAATGCACCATGAGTTAGAAGGGCATTCTCAAAGGACAGACCAGAAAATTATCAAGGAAACTTGTATCTTTCCAACAACAAAGGAAAAGGTGGGAAATCAGTTTATGAAAGTGAACTATAGAAGAGAGAAAGAGAAACAAAAAGAGAGGAGTACCTAAGAATAAATGCTAAGAGGGAGCTGTGGAAAAAGGATCTAACCTTACCTCTAAGTACAGCTGAAAGAAATAATATAAAAGATGTTTTGTGAGAAAGTTCAGTGTTTACCTTCGTATCAACATTATCATACATGTGTTCATATACTTGAGTAGTTTTATGCATGTGAGTAACTCCATTGAGTTCTCTGATAAGTTTATTAATGCCATCTGCCCTGCTAAATGTAAATCAACTAAACCACCTGCATTTAAAAAAAACCAACAACCTACAAACAGCAACCATGTCCCTTTCACCTTTCTTGGAGGTAAAAATGTAAAATATAGGAAGAGATGAGATTTCATCTTCTGTGACAACGTCTTACTTTTATTTTGAATTTAAAAAAAGACACTGTGAGGTATTCTATTTTTGCTATTAGAGACTATGGCATACTCTGCTTTTGTTTGCTGAATGCATACACTGAAGACACAGAAAATGGTATTCAACCAGATACCCCGGTAACGGGCATTCTAAGATTTACTTTATATGAGATCCTATACTACGATCTTAATTTTAACACAGCAATGTTGCTTCTTAGGGTAAGAGAGAACGGTGACATGCTCTTCTCTTACTCTTTGAAAGAACTTTCTATCGCAGTTATAAACAGTGTCAGGAAAATGCTCATGGATTGGGAAAACCAATACCGGGTACGCAAAGGGACTATGACTGCTGTGTGTAGAGCAGTGACCAAGGAGAGGTTGGCCAGGAGCTCTGCGGGTTGCCTGCAGGATAGGAGTTAGGATGGAAAGTCATAGCTTTCAGAAATGGTTTGTGCTTGCACAGAGATGGATGGTGGCTGAGCAGCAATGACTGCACTGGCCAAAACTGCCAAGTGTCAACTCTGTTGATTTTGTTAGTTTTTCTTGCTAAAGTTTCACATCCAAATGAGCAGGAAATTACAGAGCAAAACCTATGAATTACAACAGACCTTCACCTAGCTTTGTCTAAAAGCCATTCACATGAATCTGTGATTTTTGCCATTGATGGGTGTAAACAAGAATGATGGATAGGAACCCTAGCTTTTGATCCAAAGCCTACAGCTGAGGCCTCTAATTGTAATGAAAAATTGCAAATTGGACAGGGCAGTCCCAGCAGCTGTGTGAATCTGTCACTGAACTGGATGTGGTTTTAAAATGAATGAAACCTGCCAAGGTTTGCAAATACTTAATACATCGATGAAATAGCCACATAATACATGCCTCTTTTTTATTTCCTGGGAAAATAATTAAGCCTTGTTTTAACAAAATGTTTGTTGTTTAAATTTCTGTCTGCTGTCTTACAGTAAGATACTGAGATATCTATTTTGCTATATATTTCTATGACCAGCTGTCAGTAAATGAGAGCTTCTGCATTCCCAAGAAATTCTCTGATAGGCTGACTTACTGGGCAAAGGACCTTCAGATTTTTTAGGGTGAAGTATAAGTCTGGATTGTAACAGGAACTAAACCTCAAGCCTGTGTCTCAGAACTAATCTCTCTGTCCCTACACTATTACCCGCTCACTCATTCTCTTCTACCTGGGTAAAAAATTAGCATTATTATCCTACTTGTGTCAGCATTGTATTAGATGCCTTACTCAGTGATAAGGAGACAACCTAGTGACTTCAGAAAGAATGCTTTGGAACTTTTCCCATTCTTATATTTAGGTACTGATTTTTGGACTTTAAAGGCTACAGAAACGAACGGGAAGTTCCCATGTCATCATAGGCTGGTTTCTTCTCCTTGACTTCATCTTCCTTTCTCTCATTCCAGAAATGTATGAGACGTGCATACACAGGCATAACTTTTCAGATTGTTGCACGATTCCAATGTTGGGCTTTTTTTAACCCTGTTTTAGGGAGGGGAGAGCTACACTGCATTCAGCAGTGAGGAACAGTGACTTCACTCATGAAAAATGAAAATAAACTCACCTGCTTCATTTTTAGCTTTCCCTTTTGGTAAGATTCTTCAGTATCTGGCAATGGAAAATTTGGTATTGGAAAATCTGGCAGTGAAATATTGTTGATTTAAAAATAAATTCTATCCACTGAGACTGAAAATGAAAGCTCATTATGGGTACTATGTATGGTTAAGGCTTTGTATTTACTCAGCCAAGGTTTAGGCCTAAATTAGTGGTTTTAAATAGCTTAGTACAACAGCTGCTATCCATCCTACAAAGTTCAAATCAGTTCAACCTTTTCACTGGCATGTGGAATCGAAGCAAACTGTAAGACCAGGCTTGTAGGTCTAGCTAAACTGTTTTCAGCACAGACTGTGAAAAAGTAAAGCAAAGGTACTTTCACATCAGTTTTCTGAATTTTGACCCATGGGGCTGCTGATGGCTTCCTCACCCATTGACACAAAGTACCAGGCTGACTATTTCAGGTATGATATCCCTGAAACAATTTAAATTGGGGATAATACTTCATCTCTGACTCAGGGCAGAGCATGACCCCAGAATGTCCTCTGCAGACTGGGGGCTGAGGTGGTGTGAAAAGGAAAAGCAGTTTGGAGCTGGCTGAACCAGTTCTCAGTCATTTCTCTAACAGCTGTCAGGAAGGTAGTGAAAAATTTAGCCCCTGTGAGTGGATAACGTCACTGGTTAAACGAACCACGCTTAAGGCTTTGTGTTGGAATATATATTGTCTGCACTCCATTCTATTCCTTTCTGGGAAAATCTTCTACGTGCTCTTCCATCCTTGAGACGAGTGATGTAGATTTCACGTGATATCTCTTCTGCTTGCTTAGAATGAAAATCACTGTGCAGTCACCTTGCAAACAGCCAGGCTAACTGAAGAGATTAGCGTCACCCTGCAACACTACCTGCAAATGATTAAAACCCACTAGTGACAGAAGTCAGCTTTGCCACAGCTCTTCTGTGGAAAAGATGGGTTTAGGTAAAGTAAAGTTGGCTACCTGCTGCTATCAGAGGAAAATGGTAATTATCTCCAGAAACAAGCAGTGGGGTGACAACATTTTCAAACAGCATAGGAAAATGTACAGAAAAACGATTGTTCATGGCTTTTCATGTTTTTAGCATTTTAAGATGTTTACTTTGGGTATGTGAGTTAACACCCGTTAAAAATGAAAGGATTCATGTTAGAAGCTCATCAGAGTCTCAGACACTCTACAAAGTCAGGGAGCATAAACTGCTTCTGCAAAGTTCCTTTTGTCCTTCATATCTGCACAAGCCATACATTTTTATTTTTTAGAAGAAGTAGAAAATGGAGGAAAATTAGGAATTGCTACAAAATCCGTCACTGGTTTACAGTGGGTGGAATGCAAGGACTTGGTCTTCTACAAGAATGAATACAAAGTAGAGGTTTTGAATTTGGATCGATCTAAACTAATCAAAATTGAAAATTATAATGTTATCTGGTTACTTCTAATTTATCATATTGTGATTTATGACATATCTCACAAAATGGACTTTTCAATTCAGAAATCAAAGTTCAGTAATGTAGCTGCTATTTTCATGTTTCATCAATTTTACTGATATTTCTCACACGCAGCTCTGAAACTTTCTATTCGGTAAGCATTAGCATTACTCAATCTTCTTAAGGATTCTGATCGGATTAGTGTTCTCCCAGGACTGATATACTACACAAAACTGGTTTGAAAATGCAGCTCATTGTAAAAAGCCTTTCAAAACGCACAAATAACTGTACATTGTGTAACAAATTGTCTGCTCTTACAAATGTCAACTGCAAATAAATGATGAGCCTCTAACACCTATTTTATGTAAAAACATTACATAAATTATATTTGCCTTTAAATTCTAAATATCTTTCTATATTGGACTGGCAGCAGGATATAATCTCTTTCCCACCACTTGTTTTGACCTGAATATTCTTCACAGAATGGAGCTCCAAGTGAATTCTGACTGTAGGAATTAATTACATCTCATTGCCACAGCTCAGAGGAGAAGTAGTCCTGACCCCCTGAAAGAAAACATACAGATTTCCCAGAACTAGATGGCTAGCACTGAGAACAGCTATACCTTCATCTGCTTGGTCTTGTTGCTTACAAAAGCTGATTTCCACATTTCATTCCATTATCAAGAACATGACTTTTGGTAGTCATGATTTTGTCTGTCAGCAATTCCCTGGGAAACAGGCTTGGCTCACCAGTTAAACTATGTATGTAGCTTTGTCGGAATGTGCAGCTGACATTTTTCTGAATAAGTTTAATTTTAACATGCAAATTGTGGGTTACAAAAATGGTGAAAAACCCCATATATTAAGTTCACAGCAGTGCAGACACTTAGCACAGTGATGTATTGACCCAGAAAAAGGTCCATGATAGTGCTGTACAAGCCTTTATAGCTCTTTCAGTGCCAGTGATGTGTTGCAATTGCCAGTGCTGGGGAGAAATCCTGTAGAAAGGGATGAAGGCAGAGGGTGGTAATGCGAGGACAAAGCTGCGTACAGCCAGCCTGGAATACAGGATGCTGTAATAAAATGAATAAAAAGACAACAGCACCGTTTTGTGACTTCACAGATAACTTCGTATTGTGATTAGCACTACTGAGCAACCTTCTGCAATGGGAAAGAATTAAAAATGGTTTGTTTCCCTAGGAGACATCACATGCTTTGTCTGCTGAATCCTTCCTCGCTGTGGTCAAAACTAAGCATGATGGCAGTCGATTACAGTTACCATTTGAAATTTCTATACACAGAGGAGAAAGTTATGAAACCGCCTTCCAGAATGCAAAGTAACACTGAAGGGCCACTGGCGTAGCTGCTGCACTGAATAAAAATAGCGAGTGAGGTTGGCTGTGCAAAGTCATACAGGCTATGCTTTATTTGAAGAAAGTGCTCAGATAAGGCTTGTCATTTAGCATGGGGATGGTTTTACAATATGAAGTGGAAGCATTCAAGTGGATTTGCTGGCAGTAATAAGGCCAGTCAGCTTCTGTTTGAAAAGGAAAGAAGCACTCCTCAGACAGCGTTATCTTGGTTGGACATACCTGCTGACAGACTGAATTAAAGTCCATTTCTCAATGAATCCACATCGAGTTGTATGAGATGAAAGATCTCCGTGGTAGAGCGCCACTGTCACTGTATTCATATCCTGCCAATACTTATTTTAAGAAATCAAAAAGCAGTTTTCAAGGAAACAATGGAACAATTTCCATAGCACTTATCGCCGTACAAAGGCAGGAAAAGGAAGAAGTAAAACCTAGACTTTTACATAGCTTCCATGAGCTTGTTAAAACCTCTGATGCAATCAGAAACCCAGACTCTGAAGATTCCTGGAAAGTCTCTCTTGTCCAAGAGCAGCTATTCATTTTGAAACATCTCCATGATGAGATGCAAGATAGAATAAAGGTCAGTCAGGCTTTTTCAAGCACTTTGTTCTTATAAAGAACATCAAAAAATGATGCATTTTAGAGTATGTCCTGCTTGACCTGCTTAGAACATGAGGCATGATGATCTGTAATCTCCAAAACAGATCCTCAGACTCAATTTAGACTTCAAAAGTTTGTTTTTTTCATACAGCCTTGTAGAGGGATTAATAGGAACTGTTCATACTAATGTTTTACTTACTGATGGCCTACTCAGAGCAACATTTTATCCCTATACTTGCTTTGGAACACCTCTGATCAAATCGCTAAGATTGTTTCTCAGAAAGTTCTCAAAAAAAGTGTGCCTCTCTTTTTGTATCCATCAATAGAACTGAATATTAAGTCATTAATGAGTTCACTTAATTAACAAGCACGTGGAATTACAATGTCATTAGAGACACACAGGCGATCTGCAAAAAGAAAGCACCATCATTTCTGGCAAACACTCACAGGGAATATATGGTCAACACAGGCTCAAGCTCTCTACTAGGCTAAAGCTGTACCAAGCTATCGTACCTACCTCTCTGCCAGACAAGTATGAAACCTGGCTGTTTAACAGAAGATAACTTTTTTCACAACCACCATGGGCTAATTTATAAGGTGATATAACAAGCTGAACTATGATGAAGACTTGCAGCATACTGACTGCATTGTCATCAAGACATTATTGATAATAGTTTCACCATGACAGGCAAAACACATTGCACATTTTGGTGTTTGAAGGACTAAGCAGCTCTTGTTAGGGAAAGTAAGAATGTGAAAAGATTCGTAGCTGATAAGAAAGAGCTCCAAGAATCTGTGAGCCACAACCCAAAGCTTCATTTGACTGGTTATGAGGCGTGTACGAGATCCTTTGGAAAGCTGAAGGAGGGAAGAATTCTGGGGATAGTTCACGTAGGACAGCAGCTTCTCATGGCGGACAGGGCCAGGCTGTGCTTGCTGCCTGCACACCAGGTGCTGGAGTGACTGGCTGGATTCATCTGCTTGTACTAGCTCACTGCTTCCCACAGCTAGGGGCTACTCATGAGATCTTATGCTAGCATAGACCCATTGTCAGTCAAATGGCACACTCCGTTAGCATGGAAGCCGTGCTTGAATTGTTTGCAGATTAGAAGGAAATGACATGCCAAAGTAGAGCCATCTCTGTCCCAAAAGACACATTTGACTAGGTGCAGTTAACATCAATTCATGTCAATTATTTGCTGCACAGAGTAATGTAGACCAGGATGAGGCAAAAACCCCTCTAAGCAGGAGCAGCTGGCTTTTGGACTGGAAAGCATACAAGACAGAGGACTGATCAGAAGCGTCAGCAGAAACAACAGCTGCAAACAGCTCTGAGCACTGTTGCAAGTTGTGCAATACAGGCTGTTTATGGCGTATAGACCTGCACAGTCATTTGTGCACTCACTGACCTTGTTAACTCACCCTCTCTGCTTCATGATTGTTCTTTACAAGTGATGTACAACCACAGTCTGACATTTCCCCACAATAAGGGTTATGGGGAAAAGGTTACCCAGGATCCACTGTGTAGTTACACTATTCCAGACCCAAGAAGCTACTACTAAACTGAAAGATACTCTGGAGAGTAACTATATGGTGCTTCACTAACAAATTACTATTTTGTCAAATTGTATAATTTGCCCAGTTGCAATAATATTCCAGTGGCGGCATCAGGCCCACACAAATAATGAACTGTCTTTATCATCACTTATAGAAGAATCTGTAATTTTCCTTACCAAAGAATTGCGATAGTGGAAAGTTCTGAATCTATGGATTTTTTAAATATGTCTATTATGTAACAAAAATACGCTCTACGTATGGAGGGCAAAAACATGCAGTGACATTTCAAAGCCCAAACAGTTGGATATACAAGGTGTTTTAAGAATACCTCTTAAAATAATTTTATCAGAATAAACTTAAATTTAAATGAGGCTTAAATCAATATTCTCTGAACTTTCTGCTTTAATATATTTTTATGCATTATCTGTAAATTTTTTGCCAATAAACTCCTTTAGCTGATAACCAAACAGAATTTTCTCTGAAAGAATCACTGATCTCCTTTCCAGGAGAACAACAACCAACAACCCCCTTAAATCCCTCTCACTTCTATGTTTGACTCTACCTTATGCAAGAATAAGGTAGCAGGTGTGGATATCTCAGAATTAGGTATATGGGATAATTATATCTTGGTCTTTGTTAAAATTCTAGGCACTGAATGTTGTAGATTTTATTCAATGGCTTGGGTGTAGGCATTTCATACAAATTTGTGTCCTCTTGCTTGGTAGAGTTAGGAAAAGTGACCCTAACTTACCTTGCCAGTCTTAGGTTTGGTCAGAACTGAGACAGAACTCAGGAAAGGAATTTGTACTATCAAAATTTATCTGCTCTACCTGTTCTACAGCCTGCACATTAATATTTCCATGCCAGCATCAAACCCATATAAATGCTATGCTGTATTTATTCATCCTTACATATCAGGAAGAGTTTATATAATGGCAGCAGCACATGACTGCAATGACCTAATTAAGAAGGAATTATTTGTCCTTAAGAAGACAGATGAGAGACAACAGGGTATCCTTTTGTGTTAACAAAACACTAAATAAACTTGACTGCATGGAATTTGGCTCTGAAACAAACAAAATATTGTGTTTGATTACAAGGCACGTAATAGCTTGTGGATGTGGTATCGATCTGAGACATCTGTTTTATGTGAATATTTACACAGGGGCTGAGCAGGGTTTTCAACTTAAGTGTCCTTAATATAAAAGTCAGGCTGATTAAGGTAATAGCATAGACACACAATAAAA
Source organism: Cariama cristata (assembly GCF_000690535.1). Taxonomy (NCBI): domain Eukaryota; kingdom Metazoa; phylum Chordata; class Aves; order Cariamiformes; family Cariamidae; genus Cariama; species Cariama cristata. The sequence goes on from NW_009607998.1 coordinate 13,938, forward strand.
CATTTATTACCTTTTCTCCTAACTGGCTCCTACTTTCATTTCCAGGATTCATGAACTACCGTCTTTCTCACACTGCACACTGGTATTATTAGTATTTCATGTTTTCTATGGGTATTGTCCTTCAATCCAAATTTATTCTACTTCTAAATTAAGGTTACTCCAGTAAATTAAGGTTACTCCAGTAAACACTATTTTTCCCCCCAGATATCCACATTTCTACTGAAGTATCTCAGTTTCTGTCTTGGTCCCACGCTTGATTCAATCTTTCTGAGTTCCTGATGTGTTTTATCCTCATTCTGCAATCTAGAAAGGCCAGTTTTGGAGCAGACAATTTCCTTTCTCCAAATTCTCCACTACATTGTTATCTCTCTCCCTTAAGAGTGCCTTTCTTTCTTTTCCCACTTCAACTCTCCTTCTGTGGCTAATTTATCCAAATCATCCAGCCCTTTTGTCTCTCCTTTTTTGCAAACATTCAGCCATTCATCTTGCTCGGTTCTTCACTGTGATTTGATGAATTTCTGATAACATCAGTTCATGCATTATTTTTCAAGCATTTTAGCTTGGTTTTTGATCTTCCTGGCTGTTTCCTAGAGAGGTCTGTTAGAACTAAATGTGCATTTCTCCCTTATTTCTCCCTTACATTTTCTATAGTGCACATGCAGCTTTTGAATCTTCTGGGAGGACTCCAACTCTTCAAATGAAAGACTTGTGCAAGCACTTTTCCTGTTAAGTGACATCTATATTCCATTCCCACAACTAAGATTTCAAAGCCTTTATGTGTCTACAATGATAGCAGTCTGAGTTAGCAGACTTACCTTATGGGATAATAAAATCTGAATTAGCAAAATAATCTTATGAGAATTTATCTGAGTTAGGAAACTGAAACCTCCTTTTTTTTCCTATAATTTCTAAGGTTAAATGTAACAGAGAGAAGAGTAACCAGGATCAGGCAGATTGTTCACATTTCTGTGTCTTCCAGGCCTTGTACAAACTGGCTATTCATTTCCCCCAACACATCTCTGTTTTTTGAAAACTGTATAGGCATACCATACTGGTAGCTAATCTTCATTTTTCCTCAAAGATTTTCATCATTAATATTAATTCTTGCCCACCCTCTCAAATCAAGGAAGACTCCCAACCTGAAACTCACTGACGGTGGAAGTATACTAGATTTCTAGTGGGTTGATGGAAAGATCAGCGCTAGAAGGATGACACTAGCAGAAACTCCAGGCATCATTGTGCCATCATCTTGCAACACCAGGTACAGCTGAGTATCAAGGACATTAGCAGATCACATGCAGCAGTGTGAGGCTGTCAGTCAAACGTTTGTCTCTTGCACATGTCATGAGCCCTTCTACAACTTTTCAGTAAAGTCCTGTCCAGTGCATGGAGCACAAAACTCTCTCACTATCTCACCATCATTCTCTGGAAAAGTCTGATTTACAAGAAGAGGCTGATTCTGAACAGCAGACTACAATCACGTGAGATCAGCATGCACCTAACCAGGAACAATATGCTTAATAAGTTTTTTCCAACATTCTGCCCCAAAATTGACATCTTACAATTTTGAGGTGGAGAACTGAAATTAGGGATGATCTGGGAGAGGACGAACCACAAAACTCTGAAAGCTCCATAAGCTGTGGCACTAATGGAGTCAAGCTTCCTGCTTTCACAGAAGTTGTCTGTTATTTCTGTACAAAAAGTTTTGACACAAAAGGGATGAGAGCATATTTAATGGCTATTTTCATGAAGGTTATTGTCTCCCATATGGTACACTTAGTTTTAGCTAAGAGGAAAAGAGAGGTAAGTACCTTCCCATACTTCTTTTCCTTTCCTGACCCTGCTGATCCCCCCTAAGCTACATGCTTTCCTGCCAGAAAGTGAACAAACTTTCAGCACCCAAGCCCTTCCTGCATTATAATACCATTGCATTGTAATACCACTGTTGCGATTTTACATGAATAAGCACTTTGTAGATGAAGACAATAATTTTCTAAAACTGGTAAGAGCCAGTGGGTACAAAAAAACTCAGACCATGACATGTAGATCTGTTTAATGTGTCACAATTTTCAGGCATCACAGGCTTGGGTTGCATGGTAAATGTCCAGGAAGACGGGATGAGTAGAAGCGAGACAATGTTGATAAAGTTGTTCCAAACTCATAAATCACCATGGCTGAAATGCTCCTTGCGACCCATCTTACGAACTCGGTACTACCATCTCCAGGTTTCACTCCTTGTTCTTTTTTGCAGGTCCAAGCATGGCGGCTTTTCAGCCCTCAGACCACTCCAGACCATACAGACATTATTACATACCGCAAAGTGCAGGATTTGGACACCCCTGGGGTTGCTGGGTAACCAGAAATTCCAGGAATTTGGAGAAGGGAGGTACAAAGAGCAAAACAATGAGCTCGTGCTCAAGCCCCTGCTGTGCTATACAAGGTGTGCTAAAAACTTTATCGGAGGGGAAAAAAAAGGGGGGCTCTGCATACAGACAACAAATTATTGCTATTCTATAACTGCTATTAGTCAGGCTGCCTGCAAGCCTCTGTTGAACCTGTTTCATGAACTTAGGGTTAATTGTTTCTCTTTTGAAATTATTAGTATGTCCTGCTGTGCTTGTATTATTTCACTGGCTACTCTTGCTATATTTATTCGCTTAATATCTTTTGTTTTCTTGTATAGTTTTAAGCTTACAAGGAAATAAATAGCGATACTTAAGGATAAGAGTTTCAGGAAAAATTAAGGCAACATCAGTGCCTTGGAATATAAATCTAGAGG
>NW_009607999.1:0-31270 GCF_000690535.1 Cariama cristata
CTTCTCGCATGTGTGTAATTTAGAATAGATGTCTGCTAAACAGAGATTGCTGTTTTGAGACCTTTGAACATTTACACAGCCCACAAGCATAGGAAAATTTCAGAATTGTCAGCATTGCTCTGTGTACTCAGATTTCAAAATTTTGCAAACTCTCCTAGAACAAGGTTTTAACTGAAAGGTCAAACAATGTTTTAAATTACTAAGGTGGCTTGAGTCAGGCATACAGACACTTCCTGGGCATACTTTCAAAATTTTACTCTTGTCTAAAGGAAGTTTACATGTTTGGCAGTTACTATTTTAATATTTGGTTCTTAAACTCTATTGGAGCTGCTGACTCTTCTGTCTTATGGGGAAATACCAGAAAGGCACATCTGGAAGGACCAGAGTATATTTTTGGCCTAGTCTCTTTTGTATTAATTTCACATCCATTCCATACAAATGAACAGAGCTAGGTCCTGAGGATTATCTCCCTACAGCTTTCCATGAAGATGAACAACAAAACCATTGAGATTTTATTATTTGTTTGTTTCCATTTTTATAACCTCCTCCAAAGGGAGCAAACTTGATCAGAGAAATGACTCTCAAAATATTTTAGAGCATGCGGCCCTCTCATTGTTCCCAAGGCTGAAATTTTTGTCTCCCTGCTTCCAATTTAATACCAACAGGCCGTCTCAAAGGAGGAAAGGACTTTCCAAAAGCTCTGATCCTTTTTGCTGTGTGGGATCTGTGTGGATCAGATATTTCCAAGCTTCTGTTTTTAGCTGTCAGTACAGAATACAAATTGAGTTTCTGAAAGCTATAGCAAGTGACAGCAGGGAAGGGCTGTTTCTTTCAAAAGACTTTTGAGAACAACTGATGCTGGATTTCTCCATTCTTCATTCTTTGTCTTCTGTCAGTGAGCTTTGGGGAAGCAGAAAGTTAGTGAGAATAAACTTCGTGAGCTGATGGCGTGGGCAGCAGAATCAAGGAGGTTCATCCATTTCATGTGCTGTTCAATGAGATTCACATTTACCCAACTTTTTCAATCTCCATTACTTCTTTGAAGGAAAAAGCAAGGAAGCCCTCTGAAATTGAAAATTGTTCTTGATTCTGCCTAAGCTCTGAGGCTTTAAAATTCAGCTTCTTAAAATGGGAGAGTTTCTTACATTTATGCTCATTATTAGCCAGTGGAACCACATACAAAGGCAAATCCTCTGCAGAAAGTGTGGAATTTTAAACTTCAGTATTACTTTCATTTTTTTAATCCATATACATTCCCCATAGATGACTGACACCGAACAGCATTGAAATCAGGAAAAGAAAGAGAATAAATAAACACAGGAGAGAAACTGTCAAATTTCAGGTTATGGAAGATATATAAACTTAAGAAGAAAATGAAAGTGACTCAGTTGTGTCTCTTCCCTCTGCTCTTCGTGATCACTTCATTCCTGGCAATGGGGTAGAGCAGAAGAGAATACTGAAGGTGCAAAGAAAATCAGGAAGTCTGATATAGTGAAACCAGAGAAGTTAAAAGAATCACAGTGTATTGCTGACATTAGCAGTAAGGATTACAATCCATCTGGTTCCATTTGTAATTTTGCTGTCACTAGTAACAACAGTCACCAGCATAATATTCCTGGAGCTAGTAAAGGATAATATAGACAAGATCACACCCAGACCAAAAATAGAGGTGAGATGAAGAATTCTAAAAAGGATCAAAAATCTACACCGGCAGGCACATTGCAAACCACCTGTTTTTTTGTGGAATCAGAACTGCCTATTACGTTATTGATGAGCACTCACTAACACAGCAAAAACAAATATCAGCTGCTGCTATTACTTTAACCTCTAAAAAGAGATGGTTCAGACTGAAAAAATAGCACCAACTCTCTTGTGCTTAGTCATTTAAAAGACTGCTTGACCTTTGAGTGATAACCTTACTCTAGGACAGTTTGCAAAATTTTGAAATCTGAATACACAGAGCGATGGTGACAATTCTGAAATTTACCTATGGTCTGTGTAAATGTTCAAAGGTCTCAAAACGGAAATCTCTGTCTCTTTAGAAGACAACACCAATTCTTCAGTATAGAAATTACCAAGGAAAAGAAAGGTCTCTTACTTATGTACTCTGCTATGTTTGTAGTAGGATTTTCCATCACTTCCTCAGGCAATTCTCTTTGCAAAGATTTCTGCACGAGGTTATTTATGCAGTTACACTGAGACAGCTGTAATTAGGACCACCACGTGGCTACTGAGTTGATCGAGAGCACAAATGACCACGATGACCTTTACTATCTCTGGGAATTTACTTCTGTACAGTCTATAGAATAAAACTCTGTTCCTCTCCTCACTTATTGCCTAGGTATCCCCTTTCTCCACACCTAATCACTATCTGCAAAACCCTGTGGCAGGGGGTTGGAACTAGATGATCTTTAGAGGTCCCTCCCAACCCAAACCATTCTATGATTCCAGAAGCAGAAGAAGGTCAAAGAAGATTCAAGGATTTCTGATCAGATGGGCAGATGCCAAAGAAGAATCACAGATGACACTATTGACTGTCTCAGACTTCCAGGGCTAATAAGCATTGCTAATTTTGCTGGAGATTTTGGCATATATACTAGTGTCTTCTAGAGACTACACTGATCCCAGACAAAAACTGAGGGCCAGGATGACATGGAGAAAGTCTATAGAAAGTCATCCCATTTTTAACAGGAGTGATTGAAGGCATCATTAATTGCTCTGAAATAACAAGCTTTTGAGTTCATTAATACCAGTTGATAGCTCTTCAAGCTTGCATGGGGTATGGGAAAAACTTTCTGCTAAAAGGATAACATAACTAAAATCTTTACGCTGCTAGTGTCAGTTTATTCTAGCTTCATTTTCCATAGCTATAGAAAAAGAGATTCTTTTTTTAACTGTTCAAATGCAATCAGAGATTGTCTTCTACAATTGTGGTGTAGGTCTTCATTCTATCCATAGTAATCCAGATTGCTCATGATTTAGTAAGTTATGTGTTTGTCAGTAGTACCAACGTTTGTGAAGAGTAACAGCCCAATAGATCACAGGACATGGTTTTTCATTTCCTCTGGACTGCTCCTGCAAGTCAGGTTTTAGATGCTGTAAAGAGAACGTTAAGAACTTACTGTGGCAATAAAGGTTCAAGCTTGAAAAGATAAAATAAAAAAAATAGTTTGATGTAAATAAATTCTAAAACTTTCCCTTTCAGGATATGAATTGTGGTAGGTAGGGCTCTCATCATGTAAGGAGCTGTTCATAAAAAGCTGAGGTCAACTTTTCTGTAGAAAATGTTCCTAAGAAGGGATATAAGAAACTCCATCCATAAGAAAAAAGTTCCGTTTTGTATCGCATTACACAGCTTTCCACTAAAAGTTCACCAGTTCTTACTGTGTTTTTTTTGTTTTGTTTTCTTTAAAAATATTGTTCTATCAGAAAATTCCTATTTATCAAAGTGAAAAAAAATTGCAGGAACATATCAATTTGGATAGACATTTTACTGAAATAACTTCTTAAATACTTATATAATCGGAGAGTGAAAAGCACCTTACAATACCCAGAAGCTGATCTATATCTGGCATTCACATAAGATGTGGGAGATACATAGTCACGTCCCTGTTTTTTTCAATTTTCAGATAAATATTTACTAAACATAAAAGAAACTGATTCTAGAAGTCAACAGTGAGAGCATTCCCTTGCATTGTAAAAGTCGTTGGTTAAAGGTCTTGCTCCAATTTTTATTTTGTTATTTACAGAGGTGGAAGAGGTAATAGGAACATCAAGACTACTAAGAGTCTACTTTCTAAACACCTTGGTGTTCAGAAAACTCATCTGTGGTTGGGAAGATCGAGGTTTAGACTCTGGAAAAGCATAAGCTGAATCTAAGCGAGGCATCCTCAAAATGCATTTTAACGCGTACTGAATATTACCAGGGTGGACGTGCCGCTTGGTTTTGTTCTTAGATTGCTTTTCATAGACACATTTAGGAAGTGCCTGTCCTTGTCTTAATATTAAAATATCTAAGAAATGCTTAATTATTTTCTTTCTAAAATGATGATCTCTAAAAGCATTTATTCCACTCAGATACCTACTTTAAGATGAAAATAATCATATCTCAAACAACTACTGTACATGTTAACACAAAAATCCTGTGGTACAGCGTTTTGTAGAGGGTGGTAGAAGATATTAAACCTATACCCAGTGAGTACCAACCTGGTATTTACCCAAAATATATCTTCATTTTGGAGAAGAGACTTCCACCTTGTGGGACTGATGCGTACATGCTGTGAACTTTTGAACCTCTTCAGACCTTTCTGAATCAGAAAAATAATATTTTTCTGGCTGCAGCTCATGTAATAGGCTGCTTGGTTATGGCACTGCTCTGGAAGGGGCTGATTCCTGCCAGCGTGTTTCTGACTCTCACGGGTTTGATAAGGTTCCCTGCAGGACCAAGAGGAATCTCCAGCCACCAAGGACCAGAAATTTTTCTCAGCCTTAAAGATAAGCTGAAGGCATTTGAAACATGCTGTCTTAAAGGAACATTTTGAAAACTCTATTTATGTATTCAAGTTATTTTACTTAAGCAGCATAGATAAATGCAATATAATGTAAACAAGCAAATATTAATCTCATAAAGAATATTACTGACTATATCTTTCGGAATTTTGATCTTATACACGTACGTAAATACCTTAAATATATGGTCTTGTGAGATAATGACAATGTAAGAGCATATTACAGCAGGGATAATAGCACCTAACTGCTAATCAAATATAACCACTAAACCATCCTTTTCCACTCCTGTAGTAACTGCAAAAATCTACAGTTTATGACTTTTTTGTACTTTTTCTTGTTCAGCCCACTGCATAAAACAGCATTTTGTTTAATGTCTCAGATAATGCTTATTTCCCAATTAAATCTTATCTTATTATTCCATATGCCCACATAACATCATTTTCACATCATAGTTCCACTTAGTCTCTAAGGATTTTGAATCAACCAATTTCAAAACAAACAAAAAAACCCCTAAAATTAAGAGTACATTTGTGTATTTTTGAGCACAAGATTTTTACAATCCTTGGAAAAAATGAAAGGAAGTAGTTTGCTTCTCTTAGCTTCCAAAATCAGAACCACAGGCACCTTATGACTCATTCACTTCTGCAGTATAAAGTCAAACAAATAGTACTGAAGTCACTGCAGGCTATTTTAACTGTCCTAGGTGGACAAACTACACTGAAAGGACTTTCTGAGAGATTTATTGCATAGCAAGCCAGTTTCACTGGTGCAATTATGAGAGGTTTATGTCACACACAGAACTGACAGAAGCTACTGTTCTTTTCCTGGATGCATAACAGTTTTGAAGTTTTAATGTGTCATTTGTTTGATAAAATATTAGATGTCATGATACTATCGAAACAATTAAATACATCCACCTTTTCCAAATGGGTTTTGTTCCATTAGGACAGAAATTGACCTTTCAGTAGCCAGCAGTAATCCCAATGTGTAAACTGAAAATAAACTTTATAATTAGAAGGTCAAGTAATAGTGTTTGCTGATGCAAATGCAAATCCTTTTTAAAGTCAGTGAAAAGTAGTCTGGCAGTCCCTGAACGATTCCTGCTACAGCTCTTTGGGGTGAGTCTACCCTTTGTTATGCAAAGGGACAGCAATCTTCGCTCACCTTAGTGCCTTATAATCTTGTAGCATCTCTGTGCCTGTTGCAGAGATCTTCCAGCCACACGGTCCTTCTCTGCCCTACTAGGGATCCTCCTACACTGACATGGTCCTCCTAACATCAGCTGAAGCAGCATTATAACAAATTGCTCCCCCTAACTCTAGTCGTCTAGTAGGCACTCCAGAGCTGGTCCAGAATAAAATTTGGTAATATGCTTCATTTTAAAGACAACTCCTGGCTCTGTGTGCCAGCTCGTAATACGGAGCAGTTGTCTATCACTGGGTTTATGTCATGTTTGGTTTTCAGGTCATGATTCAGATGGTCTGTCTTCATGTTAGAAATAATTTCTCTTTTATAACCGTTTCCTTCATATTAGAAGATCCTATAACATTTCTGACAAATGCAATGAAAAATCTTGTTTCAAAAGTGCTGAACAGATACTGTTTCTGAAGTGACGACAGCCGAGCAGCATAAACCAGGAGTAATGTCAAAATGTTAGGGCAGGAAGAAAAAGATGTATTGGTTCTTTGTCTAAGCATAGTCTTCTGTATTGGAAACACTGCACAGAGATGGGCAACCTTCCAGAGACTGGCTTTTCATCCCCAAAAGAAAATTCCCCATGTAAACTTGACAAAAGGTTGGCATTTTAGAGAAAAAGCTTTCCATAAAAAGAAAAAACCTTCATAAATATTTTCAGAGCACTTGATTATACCAAAAAGAACATTTTGGCTAGACAGGCAAATAGATATGGAAGTTTAAAATATGATGATTCTAAAATTATTACAGCTGTTCATCAGGTGATAGTCAGTTTGCTCACTGACAGTTTAAAATTGATCAGTGGTTATTTTAAAAAGAAAAATAAATCTGCTAGGAATCTATCAAGAAATCATTTTGAAGATCTGTATTTTGCTTGCAAGTCTGCTTTATGTGAAAAAGTTTTCATAAATTTTGCAATGAATAAAAATGCAAACCAGATAAATTTAGATATAGGGACTACTTGAAACCTACTCTCAAGTCTAACACTGGTCTCTTTTTGTGACACTGGGTAAGTCACTCGGCATATTTCTGTCTCAATCTGCAAAACAAAACAATGATTCTTTAGGATCATTCCCTATGTGCTTACACTGAAAATATCAAAATAGGTTTAGTCAGAGGATTAAGTAAATAAATCTTAATAATTTTTCAAGGACAACTGGCAACTACACTTCTTTGGATGCCAATAAATACCCTCCATATAATTTCTGTTTAACAAACTCTTGATAAATTACATACAAGCAGACTGGATATTCAACACTGCAGAGCTCTGTTTCTCTTTCCAGGCAAATTCTGATATTTTATGCAGACAAAGGTCCAACATTGTAATTTACTTTGAAGAAAGAAGTGGTACTCATTAATAACTCCTGTAGACTAGTGTCTTATTGTGTGACTAGCTTGTGTTGAAACTTTTACTGTACTGTTTGACTAAGAATCTGTAAAATAAATGTTCCGTAAGTGTGAAATATTGCATAAATTTGTGGGGTCCTCATGGGTCACTACTGCTGCACTAGGCTTACAAGATTTTCCAGCAGGTAGAACAAAGAAGGTTAGATTGGTCTTCATGGCTGCACTTGATGTCATATTTAACATCTAATATTATAGGTAGGTACAGAAAATTATCCTAGGTCACTGCTAAACCTAATTTAGTGAAATCAGAGAAATTCCAGTTGAAGGTCAGATAACAGATATAGGACATTACCAGCAGAAGAAACAAAACTTGAACCATTCTGGTCAGTCCTAAAGTGCATGAGTTAAAGGAAAAAAGGTTTGAGAAATTTTTTGTCTGAACTCTGATGTGCTGTAAAGGGCATTAACGATCTGCCATACTGTATGCATTAAAAGTAGACACATAACTAGAATGAGATGATGTTTTCATTTGTTAAGTTTCTTTTTTTTATTATTTTATCTTCTTTTATAATCTATTGTTTTTAAAACAGATTTTATAACCTTTTAAATCTTTTTCATACAAACCTGTGCTGAGGTCCGTATGAGTAAGTGTTTTATAATCAGATTTTACTGAAAAGAGTAGACCTGTCAGAAATTCCTGGTTATTAAAGGAAGGAGTGGCATATTGTACATCATCTGTAGTTAGTGCTCAGCAAATAGTTTATTTGAACAACACAGTTTCTTCTTTTGCCTTGGAAAACTTCTGCAAGCAAATATTGATTTGCTTATGTTTACTTTTCAGGTTTGTATTCCATGGATATTATTAAGAGAAAGTTACTGTTTACATTCAGTCTTGGGGTTTGCAAAATTCAGTGAGATACTTCAGCTGGGCGTGATCAGATGAGTCATGTATACATGTTTCTTTTCCCTGACTAGATTCAGAAATCCATGATTTCAGAAGTTTGACAGTGCTGCATGGAGCTGGAATTCTGCTTTCTGGACTATTCAACATGTAGCATTTTGAATTTCCCTAGGGTCAAGTTTGTAGGCTAGTAACAGTCAGATATTTAACTATTCACCAGATGGGCACAGCAAAAGATAGTGTTACTGCAGTTTGTAAATCTCCACCTTTTGGAAATTACACTGTTAGGTTTTCATCACACAAAATTCTTTTTTTCATTAAGAACATATTTAACAATAAGCCAATGGACAAACAGAAGTAGATATGATTCTTTCTCATGTACTGATTGTATTACCTGCCAAAAGTTGACACAAGCACAGAGGAGAAAATAAGCAGCTTTATGAGAACTAATTAATTCTCATTTCTTACAGATTTGTGTTTTATGTTTGACTGGTTCTGACAAATAAACTCTGAGTCCCTGTTTGTACAGGTGTGTCCTCCCTCATAAGTACGATCTCAGATCCCAACACTTTTTTTCTGTTGGTACATGTTTGCAGCCCTTCTTGAACTTCTGCCTGGACACCTACTGTCACACAGTTTGGAGGAATCCAGTGGCCTTTGAGACTTCTCTTTCTCTGTCCAACCAGGCAGAAATCAGTCAATTGGTGAATGTGCTATTATGAAAAGAGGTAAAATGAAGATCAAATAAATAATAAAAAAAGAAATCATGACCAAATTATTTCTTTGCTTTGTTCCTTGGGGGGCTATGCCTTAAATCCGCACACCATTTCACTTCCAGCAAAGGCACACTGGACTTTCACATCACCTGTCTAGAAGAGGTAACTATTCTTTTAAAAAAGAAGGAAAAAAGACTATGATTATGAACTTGCTAGAGCTATTTTTTTTAAAATTTTTAAAATCTGCTTTAAAATCTGCTTTGAAGGGAAAATCTTTCCCCTGCTTACATCACTTAAAGTTTTTGTATTACTTTGTCATTACATGTATGAGGCAAATGAAAAGCTTCACATTAGATTGTCTGAATATTCCAAGTACAAAACAATGTGCATAAATTGAACATTTTCAAAATTGACAGCAGGCAGATAAAATGAGAAATTATATATTCTTGTGAAGGTCATATGCTCAGTAATAACACACAGAAATTTAGACATCTTTATTAAATTGCCTACTATAAATTATAGAAACAAGACAGAATAAAGATCAAAGAGAGGCCTCAAGAGATCTTCTCATCCTATGATGTGCTTGATATGTTTGTATTACCTACCACTTAGATAATACATGAGTTACAGTACAATATTGTTTTAAGGTAAAATGAGCAATTTGGAATAAAAGTTTTAACCTTACAGCTATTTAAAGAAAACAATACAAACATAACATGTCTTGCCTTTCCACTCTCTTCTTATAGCAAGAGCTCCACTCTGTAAAATTATGCCAGAAATACAGCAAATTTCCCATGTAAATTTCCAGAGTTCACCTCTCTAATAATCCTCTGGAAGAAGAGGTGCCCCATGTGTCTAACAAAGTGACATCCATGTCATCACACTGATATGCCAGTTCATTTTTTTGAACTTGTAATACAATGAAAGGTTTGTACCTCAATATGGGATGATCTATGGAAAGAAGTACAGAGAGGTAGAAAGGATTTCTGTGATATTATAGAGCTTGGACTTCATAAAATGAGAACTACTGGGACATCAGCAGGGGTAAAGATAACTTCTAATATAACCCATAAGACCCCATGGAAATGAGTAAAAAGAAGTTCATCTCCCCTTAAAAAGGAGTAAATATCCCTTGTGTGGGACATCTGAATGAAGACATCTTGCAGAAGACAAAATGACTTCAAAAGGAAGAGAAAGAAGACATCAATAGAACAGACATCTCACCTGTGGAAACATAAAAAACATCCCTACTAGTATTCACAAGATCCCTGAACCTCCTGTGTTTGGGAAAAAAAAATTTATGGACTTCAATTTCAGGAAGAAAGGTACAATGAACCTACTTTCCTTCAGTGATGGCAGTGTTAGGTTGTGGTGAGCAGAGGAAAGGAGGAGGGCATTGTCATCCTCATTACTCCAATGAAGATCTCCAGTTTATGTGAGTGTTTAGGTTGCACATTTTATACAGTAGAGAAGTAGTAATTTCAAGTTGAATACATATTCTTTCCTGTGTGTAGGACAATTGAAAGGAAGAGTGTAAGAAGAGTGATTGTTTCAAGACTACTTAGAGCAGAGTGTTGAAGAAATTCAAGATGACTCTTCAGTACTTCATTTAGATAATAGGTTAAGGTTTTGCTAAGTTCAAGTATTGCACATTGAATCTTGTCACATTTTAAAAAACAAAAGGGTCTTTTGAAGTAACCACAGAAGTCATTATCGTTATATTTGCACTGAAAAGTTTGAGTAGTTCTTGTGTTATGCATTATGCAAACTATGCACCCTGGGACTGTGCAGATGCATTTATCAAATAGCTCTTGTTTCCTATTATTTTATTGTGATTGTAACCTAGAGATCCATGACCATTCTCAGGAATTCAGTGTTTTATAAGAAGCTCACTGCTTACTTTTACTTGTGAGTTATGTAACACGTAGGGAAAAAATCAGTCTCTAAAAGTCTAGAACATCTCATTGAATCTCTACCTGTGTAGAATAAGTGTGGTTTTGCTGCTCTGCGGTGTGATTCAGTCATCAATAGTGTAGAAGTTTCTGGAGGAAGGCGGTGCAGAAAGTGCATCCCCCCAACTCCCGTGATCTTCAAAAGATCTCTTTGTGAGTAACCAAGTTATCTGGATTTTTAGTGCTAATAAAAGACACTGAACAAGAGAAGTGAGAATGTCATTAAACCTGAGCTCATACAGTATATGAGACCTAACTTTATTACTTCATGCATTTTTTTCAACTACTGTCAATTGCAAAACAAAAGCAGTAATTTTGTACTTTAGAGGATGCAACAGCAGCATCCACATTTTTAAGTCACGTAACTTTTTCCTAGGTTTTTTGTTTGAAATCTGTTTATTTTTTCCAAAAGTAGACTTGCCATGAGAAAGCCTTATCACAATAATGTCATCCTAATTATTTAAAATGTTACATTGACTACAACTACAATGATTAAATATTTATTCAGATGCCTATTACCACTATGTACCCATCTAAAATTTTATTCAGTCAACAAATATTCTTCTATATTTAAAGCTAGTAATTTTAAGTATCTGTGTATAGAAGGTGTTGATTGTTTAAAATTACCCTTATAGCTGGCCTTCAGTTTTTCAATATCATTTTTATTGAATAATGAAGCATTTTATTGTATAATTCAAGTATCTATGTCATATTAAATTAACATCACTGTGTGCTGCAGTCTCTTAATATTATGCATGAAATAACATTTCTGGCTTACAAAGACACAGTAACCTGGACTGCTTAATAAAAACGAAAAGAGCCATAACTCTAGACATACTGCTGTCTTACCTAAGCACGCACCCCTTTTTCCTCAAACTCTAGACATGCCGCAAGACGGATAAACCTTACTAGAATAATTTTAGAGATGAAGCAGCATAAATGGTCTTCAAAATATTAATGCACTGCTCCATATTGCGTGATTTGAACATCCAGGGACCTCAAGGAGACCAGAGGCCACTGCTAGTGCCAAATATCCATACTTTTAGTGGCTATTGAATGAAAAGTTTGAGAAAGGAGCAAAACCAATAATAAAACAACAACCAAGCAAGAAATAACACAGATCTACCAGTAAGAAACAAAACTTCTTTCAAAGATTAGTCACACTACATTAAGGTCTTCCTTCTTTAGTTTTCCTTTTTGGGGGGGGAAAGATGCTAACTCAATATTACTAAACTATCCAAGTACGGACAAGAAACAGCATAAAAGACTGTAACCTCACTTACTGGAGGAACTAAAAAGAAGAAAGTGCAATAAGCTTCACAGTGATATTGCACTTTTTCTTAAGAATTATCCACTGCTACTATAAAAACATTGTCCTTAGTGTCCTAGCTTTGCCTTGAAGAAATTTTCATGGCTTTTTTTCCAATTTTCAGCACCAATAGTTTCGGTTAAAAAGCCTTTAAATGCACTCTATGATCAGCATTGAATACTGAAATAATGACTTGGTTTTATGGCTAATTCTAGAGACAGGAAAATCCATTAGTCCCTCTCTGTTTCAGCTTCATCATTTGTAATAGTGGGATAATCTTCAAATTTTTCACAAGAAAATGTGCTAACCTCCATTAGTCTCCAAGGAAAAACAAATAAAATATGTCATCCACATTAAGAGTAAATGTATGCTTAATCCTCATACCAGTATCACAAACAGATCAATGTAGCTTAGTATGTTTTGGGCTCTGCTAAGACCAGTTTAACCGCTGAGTGAAATACAATCTTTTGATTTCAACCATAAATACAGCAGTTCTTAAATATCTCTTTCTCCATTTTCAGCTTCACACAACTTTATGGTTAACTGACAGATCACACTAAATGAGGTGCTAAGGGTGCCATGTCTATCACAGGTAGGGTTTTTTAATATTGTTTTTGACCCACTTTGTATATTCCACAGATATCAAAGAGTTGTTGTGGAAGTACGCTTACTTTCATTGCATCAGCTTTAAAGACCTGATCAGCATTAGAATAACTTACGGTCTATGAGAAGAGTCTGGCCTCGTCCCACAGTGGGATGTTTTCTTCTCACATAGAAAATGTAGAACTCTGCTCTGGTAAACTATAGTCATGCTCAGCCATCTGTCCCTGTGGTGCCGAGTTTGGGGGTCCAAATAGAAAAATTAAAATTAAAATCTTGAGAGTTCAGGGGATAATGATTTACACCCTTAGACCTCCTGAAGCAGGTGTGCAGCCTGCTGTTGAAGTTAATTACCAACCATTATCAGTGAAGCTGGCATATTGCCACTTTTCTAAAAGTATTTTTTTTCTTCTAGTGTAGGCTGAAAATACTCTTCCTTTTCATTTCAGTCTTCTTCCTATTTCTGTGAGTATGTCCCAGATTTCACCTTCAAATTAATCACCTTCAAATAAAAATAAACTCTAGATAATTAGCAGTTCAGAAAGCATTTAGAACCACCAAGTGGGGCAAAAAAACCCAGTACTCTACAGCTTAATTAATTTACTTTTACTATAATGAACTGAAAGGGTAACTAAAATATTCAAGTATAGTTATTTGTAAGGTCTGTTAACAGTTTTGCATACGTATATATAAATGAAATAAAGTAATAATATTCAGAAGTCAAAGTATAGACTTATTTAGTCTTTTGTTCCAGGCCCTGTTACTGAGGCAGTGTAACTAGCTGGCACACCACAGTTGGAAGAGAAATATGACGTTTCTGGATCAGAAATGTGCTATCATACAATGCACAGAGGACAAATTTGGGATGTCCTATGGCATTATGGCAGACCTGGCACTGGTAGATCTTGTCCCACTTATGCAAATACCAGACAAATGTAAAAAATTCTCAAATTTCACCTTGAAAAAATTTCAGGGAGGAAGAAAAAAAAATAGTCACTGAAACATGATTGTGCCATAAGGCTTTCTTACAGTGATGGTCAGAAAGTAGATAGTTAAAATTAGCTGATCAACTGAAAAATCCAATAGCTAATTAGCTATTTTAAATTTAAAGCCATTAAAGAATTCCAAAAAGGGAAGTGACAAACTGTTCTGCATTACCATTTTCTTTGATCAAAATTCTACCCTCAAATGCATCTTCGTAGCTCTGTTTACTTTTGAGGGAAATGTAAATGCTACCTGCAATGTGGGAATTATAGATAAGTGTGGAATTCAGAAAACTACATTTCATGATAAATAGTGCATCCCCTGTAATATTAAAAACACTTGAACTGACAACACATCGCTCCTCTAGTAAAAAAGTAATAGGATGGAATTCACACAACCAAATGCAGGTGCCTACATTATGCAAGTCACTCAGAGATGTTTTATAGTGACTGAAGAAAAATAAATGTATCTCGGGTGAAGAGCATAATTAATCTCCCACCAAAGTGGATGAATTCTATTCTTAAAGTGCCTTTCTTTCCCAAGATTATGAGCAGAACTGAAGGTGACTGGTCCAGAAGTAGAAACCTAAAGATGGGTAAAATAAATCCCACATAACATATCTAGTTTTGATATCAGAAAACACAATTTTTGTCCTTTTTTTAAAAACATGAATTATGCTTAAAAATGGTATCTAACCTAAGATTGTGTTTATCTTGTGATTTTAAAAAGTATTTTGACTTCTTTGTTCTCTATAAACTATCATCAGATTATATTTCATTTAATAAAGGGATTCTTGCCAGTGACAAGTTTATGGAATTCAATGTTTTTAGTCATGATAATAAAAGGAACCCACTTCTGAAGTTACTTCTCCATCAGATTCAAAAATGCTTTAGTAGTATCCATCAGACCAGATCATTTTAGAGAAAAATATGTTCTTACTTTTTTGATGTTTCCAGAGTGTATAGCATTAGGATAGTAATACAAACTGGTAAGAACTGATGTAACAGAAAAATTTAAAAATAGTGTCGGGATAACTTGTTAAAATAGTCTAAGTAAATTTTATGTTCTTTTTAAAAACAAAAGGAGAGCTTATTGTGTAGCACACATTTTATGAAAGCCAATGGAACAGCAAGAATAATACGATACTACATCATTTTGACAGGTCCAGAAAGACCAAGAAATATCTAAATAGAAAAATATTTAAAGATCGTCTTTGGGGGTTCAGAAATGTCTGTAGTATAACACTTTCAAAATGTAGTTCGTTGAAGTACACAGCGGATCTTATTTCTTCATCAGTACCAAATATATAAGCCATGTTACTTCATACTACTCTAATTAATGTATATGTAATATATATAAAGCCAAATAATATATTTAATGTTCATAGCAAAATACACAGTGGAAGGGTACATGGAAGTTGAGAAGATCTGCTTCATTAAGGTCATCCAATGCAGGACCTTTGCAACGCAGAAGGGGATAATATGTAAAGGGGGAAGCAATGAACAAGAGCAGTAGGAGACACAAATGTGATGGACACAGGATAACAGAGATGATGACAAGGACCAAAGTCTCCAGTCAGTAACTGATGGGTCCTTAAGAAGTTCCAGGCACAGCTTTGGAGGTCACCCAGACATTGTAGCTGATAAGAAGGGGTAAACAAGAGGAACATGAGGACTTGTTTGCTGGCAAGCCCCAAGCTGGACTAGCAGGGGAGGGGGAAACCCACCCAATGTGGCAGGAAAGAGGGCTCAGGGTATGGGCAGAGGCACTGGACAGATAGAAGGGCCATGCCAGTACTTGGGAATCTGCAAGTGTGTGTGTGTGCTTGTGAATCTACTGTGCCATGTGTGTGCTTTCACCAGTGAACTTCAATCCTGACCAGCTGAAGAGAAGGAAGGATGCTTGGCTGGTTGTGCTTACACCTCCTGTGCATCCTGGTAGTGTTGCACGAAGGTGCAGTTCGAGGCAGTGCCTTCTGTATGGCAGTCTGCGTAACCATCCATGTCAGCATCCTCTGTGTTTGTGTGTGTGTCTCTGTGATACACGGTCAGCCTTGCTACTGGTCGAACCCGCAAAGGGGGAAGCAGCAGCCATGTCCATTGCCCTGGCATGGAGACCCCCCAGGTCCCCGGGTGCACCAGACTGGACTCCAGCCAACAGGCAGGGGGAATTCCGCTGGGCTCCAGAGCTGCCAGAGACCATGACCATTTGTAATGTCCCATAACACAGAAGATTACAGTACTGTATGGTCAAAAATTTTTAGCAATGTCTGAAAAAAAAAGTACCTTGAAAAAAAAAGTACCTTAAAAGAAAAAAGATATGCCAGAAAAATAAGTGAATCTAGTTTTAAAATGTATAATGCCCTCTGTGAAGACAACAGCTCTCCTTTAGTTAAATGAAACTGCAATCCCTCCTAAGTATAGCCTTTGACAAAACAGCTATTGTACACCTAGACACAGAGAAGGTTTTAGTGTCCTGAGAGGTTCCATTGAATCACAGGTCACTTCTATCCTATCAATGTACCTTTCTGGAGTGGCTTATTTTTCAAATGTTCAAAATTCAAAGACCAATTTAGAGAACAATATTGTTCTGAGTGGCAATGGTAACAGAGAGAGAAAAGATGCCGACTGTTTCACTTAGGAATGATAGAATCCTGTGAAGGTGGAGTGCAGGAAGGATGACATAGAGTGGCATGGAAACGGATGACATCTCTGTGCATATAGTTCTATCAAAGCTTGCTGAATTTAATTTATTATTTGTCTAACACATGAAGGTCATAATGGGCTAAATACACACGCACTTTTACATGCCTTAACAATCATGTATTAAATCGAGTCATGTAATTCTGTGTCTGCAGGCTCTCTTGTTCTGTTACTGTGAATAATTGCAAGACTGCTAACATTTTTTAATGGTGTTAGAAGAACAGTCTGAGGTTAGAGCTGCTCCAGAAACAACAAGACCATATATTTCTTTTAACACAATTGTTACAAAAAAACAGAGAAGGTTTTGGGGGGACCCAAAAGCATGTCCCCAATGCCTATGGGATGTCCTTGAGGAGATGGAGCTGGGCTTTTCACAGTGCTGCTGGGTGGGAGGGTAAGAGACAGCGGACATAAATTGGTAAGACAGAAATTCAGACCAAATATAGGGAGAAACTTTTTCCCAATGAGGAAACTCCAGCCATGACATAGGTTGCCCAAAAATGCTGTGCAGTCTCTGTCCTCGGAGGTTATCAAGACCTGACTGGATAAAATGTCCTGAGTAACCTGGTTTGTCCCTATAGCTGACCCTGTTGTGAGCAGGAGGCTGGGCTGGAGACCTCCTGAGATCCCTTCCAGCCTGAATGATTCTGTGATTCTGTGATGATATTTAACGCTCTGTTGTTTGCAGCATCAATCATGCTTTTAACCAGATAAGTACCGTATTTGTTTACATTCAATTACAGTCACTGCTGAAATTACACATGAACATTCCTTAAGCAGTTATTCCAACCTTTTTTTTAAATCATCAAGTCGATTGAGGGTGTTGGAGAAAATGATTATTCTGCTTTGTATGGGGATTATTTTGGGTTTTGGTTTTGTTTTTTTTAAAAAAAATTTAAAAAAAAATATAGCCTGTTATTTCTGCTGGCATGTGCAAAGTTGACCCTCACTGAGATCAGTAGGTAATTCTTTCACGATTTGAAAGAGGAGGATCAAGCATAAAATTGTCTATGACCCAATAGCTTGTAAAAACAGCTGTCTGGATTCACTGCCTTTGAATATTCTTTTTTTTCTCCTCAACTAAAGCATAACATTTAAAGCCCTATGTAGCAGACAGTACTTTCACTAATGGTGGCCACATGGGTTTTGCTACTGCAGTGAGAAAAGACAGCAGAGTAGTAGGACAAGCAGGTGGAGTGAACAAAAATACAAGTGTATGCTTTGTCACCTCAGCTTTTATTAAAATAACACAGCATCGGATATTTTAATCCCAGGACAGGAGAACAACTGGCACAGCAGAACAACAGTGAGAATGATGCAGGTGTGTGTTCTGTGGGCTCAGCTTTTTGAACAGCGTTAGCGGTTAGCAGGCTGACACGGAAAGGGCAACAGATAGCACGATTACAGAAAATACTGCATTACCTTTTATTATGTGGTGATGTAATGTTGAGCATAGAGCTGGTGGCATGCTTTAATAAAAATATTTAGGCAGGCAGTATTTTGGGGTTGAAGAGAAGCCAAAACTACCTGTGAATATGATAAAGAGTTTCAAATTTCCTGGCTTTCTGATTCAGATTCAAGTCCGGAAATTGATCCTCCTATTTGGTGAGACATGAGGCCCATGTTGTTCTCGGGACTGGTTCCTTCAGGTTCTCTGGTCAAATCTTCTCTAGATAATTAACTGAGAATTATTCAGGGAGAGGAGAGAATATGAGAGCTTCATGATAATGGTATTAATGTGGAAATGCAGGAGTCTAGATTCTTTTCAATACCTGGTTAAATACAAAGATTTTGTTACGTAGCTCAGTTTCTCACTTAATCAAGGAATTCTGAAATTATTTGTGTTTTCTCACATTCACAGAATGTTCTTCACAGAAATTAACAGTTTAAGAGCAAAATTTAGCACTCTTTTATTGTTTCTGCAGGCTCCCTGATGATGGACAGTTACAGGCTATTTTTCGGTACAGATCTGAATGGTAGTTTCTGAACTTGCAGTACGTGGTTTTGGGGTCTAAACCTACAATTCTTTCTGCTTCCTTGTTGCAAAGCTTCCAGATCCTTTAGTACACCAAATCCTCTTTCCTCTATCTCCAGCTAAAGCCAGATGATCTGTATTTTGAAAGTCCAAGGTAAAACTGCTACCTGAAAGTGGTTTATAAGGAAGATACTGTGGGTAAAAACATTTCACTGCTGGAGAAACAGTCTTTGAATTGATTCCTTTCATTCCAAAGATTTTGCACAAGCAATAGTATCCCCTCTTATGTATAACTCTGCTTGCTTGACAATTAAATAGCATATATTTAGAATTACAATTGTTCTGTAGATTGCTTAGTTTGGTTAAACTACCTTATATGTAATTTGAAGCAAATGAATGCAATAAATCGAAGCAAGTGCTAGAAGTTTTCACATTTTTCATGCAAATTAAGGCATCCAATGTATGAAAAGACCTTTAATAATTAAAACTCTTAAAATTTAAAACTTTAAAACACTTTTTTTCCCTGCTTCCAACAGTGCTTAACACTGATTTGATACTAATAACATAATTTATCATGCTCTGCAGGTAGAGTGATGTCAAACCAGAGGAAGGATTTCCATGGTCAGCTCTTAATAACCAAACAGCCAAAAGATACTAGAGAAGAAAACAAAATCATCTTTATGTGCAATTAAACACTATCATTAAAGACAGTTAAGATTAAGAATGTGTTTAGTCACAGTATCAGCCTAGCTGTTTATGCAAATATCACCACACGCACCTAACTAGTTGGGTGTGATCAGTTCCTTCGCTGTGATCTGTTCAGTCTGAAATCTAACACTGATCAGAGACCTGACAGCTCTTAACATCACCATGGATTATTTCAGATTTTAAACACCCAGAAGTAATCAAATAGTAATTTGATCAATATAGTATAGATAAATGGTATTAATTTGATGAATATAGTATGGATAAATGGGGACAGCTGGCTAGCTGGTTGGGAGGGACATAAAATATATATTTCAGAATAATTTGTATAAAAATTATGAAGTTGTGGTTTCACATACTTATGACCAGATCTGAAGACCCTGTGTAGTTATCATTCTCTATTACATTAGGCGGTTGGTCTGCTCTTCACTGACTACATTTTTTTTGGTGATTCCTTGCAGGAGTTGTTTGTTCTGGATTTGTAAAATGCCCAGCACAACAGGCTCCTAGGCTCTGCTATATTATTGACAAACAAACACAATATTCTACCCTCACTGGTATTTTATGTCACTGAATCCATAGGATTGGATGGCTTCTGCTGTGGTTTTTTTCCCTATTTCTATTGCCTAAGAGAAATTAAACTCTCAAAACAACACTTCTCTAGGGGATTAACGTACTTCTTAGGTAAAGCATTTGACCTCAGGACTTGCAACATATTTCTTATTCTCATTTGTGTGTCTCTGGAGGGTGTTCAGCAGTTACTCAGCTGTATGGTGTCTGATTTGTCTTGATTCATTTTGCCTCTTTTCATGATATACTTTGAAACATTAGCAGGAATTTCTGACTGATAATGGGATATATTTCATATGAAGGTTTGCAAAAGATAAGCAACAATAAATTCAAACAACTCCCTTGAATTGTAATGGACTGGTAATGTAAAATTAGAAAAATGTTTAGGAAAATTTAAAAATGGACCAGTACTGTTATACAGAATTCAGTATACCAGGAAGCACACATTACAAAATGCAACCTGAAAATTCTATCAGTCACATTTGCAATATATGCACAATCAGCTGCTTTTTTTTGACTAGGGCATATGTAATGCATAAGCAAGTGTCATTTCCCAATAGATTTTTCTTTATGTCCATCATTTCTGTATATTTAAACTGTACCCTTGAAATTATGAATATATACATAATCATCAACTGGCATTAAATTTTTAAACATGCATTTATTTGTCTGCTCTCTTGCAATATTCTCATTCTTATCGCTACAATTTTAAACCCTTAAACCAAATTTATTTTAACATAATTATTGAGTAACTGGTAGACCTGAAGGACAACTGAAAGCTCTGAAAGTAGAAACATTCTGTCTACATTTTCTGCCGGTCTGCATATACATTTAAATGAAAGATTTTAAAAGGAAAATTGTGCATAAATATAATGATTTGAAGAGTCTGTTTATACAGCCTATGTTTTTTATGTAAAGTTATGAATTCACTGTACGGTTCTTAACAAAACTCCAAATCAGGCTTGGAACATCTAGCCCCTCTCCTTCTCCACTATCTCCCTACTGCCTTTGAGCACTGAAATTCCATGAAGCACACACCAACACTAAAAGGTCAACAAAGATGTCACTGAAATGTAGCTGCTCTAAACCACAGTTTTTACTCATCAGAAAGGACTGAGAAATCAGGCTGTAAATCACCAGAGGAGCAGTTTCATCTGTCAGGAATCTGAGAGCACCGAACAGGGGCTTTTTAGGCATTCACCTGACAGAAAGCCTGGAAAGTTGTGAAAGGGCAGGGACTGCGCCCATCAATCCCACCAGTCAGCCGGAGCTGCCTCTACCAGACGGCTATGAGACAAACGCTGTTTGTCTGAATGCAGATAGACCTTGATGAACTCCCATGGGAATGAGGAGTTAGATTAAGGAGCAATGCATTAGGAAAATAATAAACATGCTAATCCCTTGTACTTCCTTTAAGTTAAGCGTCATCACATTTAGCAATTGTGTGCAAAACCTATTTCCTTGCAGCTGTACACTTTTAACTCTTCTGATGACCTGTTAAACCAAAGACATCTCTTAAGCAAGGTTATGAGAAAAAAGTCTGCTTGGTCTTTACTGCAAATCCCAGGCATTAGTGAAGCAACTATATTGAGGTCTATAGGAGTTAAACAGAAATTCTGTCTTTTAAAAGTATGGGGCATGACGTGTAGTATCAGTTGCCTTTCCAGACTTGAGAGATTTGAAACTCTGAGATTCAGTGTCTGAATCTTCTGCTAATAGTCTACTGATCATATGGAAAGTGTTTTATCCTAGGATGTAATTAGTAAAACGACAATGCTAAGGCAATTTCTAGGCCAACTGAGCTTACTGGAGTTACTCTAGATTTAAAAAGTTTCACTGTAAAATGGAATTTAGCCCTTAATGTATGACTAATGGTATGAACCTATATTAATGCAGGTTTTCTCACTTAAGCTTTTACTTCAAATGATAAAAAATGAATAAAGTTAATACAATCATATTCTTATATCAATCCTTCCAGAATATAACATTTACCAAGTTCTTTCTTTATTACATTTTGTGCTCTATAGATTTTCAGGTATATCAGAACAAAGAAAAGGACCCAAGAAAAAAATCACTTGCCCATAAAAAAGAAATGTAAACTAGTTTTGAATGCACATCATGCTTTTTCATCTTTGACAGCAGCAGTATTTCAGAAGATACCAGATATGAGGTATTTATGGCAGGTGCATTACTACTTAGAAACTAATCTCACACACATGGCTGTTAACGTGAAATATGGATTTTAATAATCCAGCTTGGTAAGATATGTGAGCCTGCCTGGTGGGGATGTGATTAGCCACAGTCTGCAAGATTAATTGAGATACACAGCACAAGATTACATTTAGTGAACTCCAAGCCAGTCTGATTATGCAAGAGACCACTTAGTTAAGGCTGTATCTTTATGGAGATGAAAACAGATAAATCACAAACTCTACTGTGACAGGAGAGTCAGAATGGAGACTGTTTAAGTCAGTGAGCCCAGTGAACAGATCTTCAAAGTAAAACATCCGAATATTTTGTAAGCGGGAAAAATAAACTACCAAGAACAAAAAAGAAATCCCATCTAGCTTAAACAGAGCAAAAAACATATAGGCAGTGAAATTTAAAATGTCTGCCATCATTATCATTTTAAATTGATGGTATGAAATTTACTTTTTGTTTAAATATGGTGATATTCATTCAGGAGAGTACTGTTTTTAAATGGTAATTCTCTTCTTAGTTTACAGCAGAGTCTGAAATTGCATCAAGATCAGAGCTACACAAGATACCAGCTTGAAGGATTAGATAACTTCAGAATGGCACTATCAAGAAAACTTTAAGTAGTTTTAATCAGTACCATTATTTTTCCATAATGAGTGTATCTTCCAACCCATTGTATTGCTGAAAACACCAATTTGTAATACAGAAGCAAAAAGTACAGGGTGGTACTTGGAGAAACCAGTGCAGCTTGGGTTTAATGCCTTTCTCTACAGCCTATCAGTAATTTGGATAATTTACCTACTGACTCCTTGGCTCAGTTTTCCTGTCTGTGAACTCATTAGTAGCTGACAGAGATACTGAATGGTATTCAGATTCTATTGTTTTACTTTTAAAGCCATATGAGTACCAAATGTGGAGAGTGCTTTCAGAGAAAATTCATTGTTACACTTGGTAATAACTTCAGAGGACCAAAGTCCTGAATAAAACACAATCAGTCTTGTAAAAGCATAGATTATATGATGTTAATTTTTCTAATTAGTACATGAGCTGCTAGGTGCAAAACTAGTAACTTCTGGAATCATTTCACAGATATTTTTGCTCATTCTCTCAAATCACAGTGAGCCTAGCACAGATTGGTCAGTCTTCCGAATTAGAGATGAAGTAACCACACACAATAAGAAGTGGCAGAATAAGGCATTGTGAATTGTACTTCACTCGTTTACTTTGATGGATATGGTTTAGATTAAATTATTCATGGGAATATTTTGCACTTACTAGTAAATGTTGTATCTTATATGTAAAAATAAGCTTTTAGTAATGTGAATATTAGTCAATAACTTTGTTAATAAGGGATTTTTCTGAATAAGAAAAAACTTGCATGTGAGTATGTACATGTCCCAAAGAAGCACTACAGCAGTAACATGCAGAGTCAATGGCCACTGAACTCATTTTCACTCCAGTTCAGCAACCACATCGTGCTGATGTTGGATTTAGCAATCCTCTACAGCTTGACAGTTTGATAGTCAGTGCTACCGCACAGTTTCCAGTACCTCTTTGTTGTTTTTGCGTTCCTCAAGCCATTTTCCCTGAAGCTCTACAAGATACTTTCTCCTCACTTAAGTATTTCAGGTCACAAGGTAGGCTAACATAAGCAAAACAGGAGAAGCGATAGCCACAGATAGCACGAGGGTAAGGATAAAGGAGAATGATCAAATTTCAGACCTTGTAATTAGCTTTCCAGCTGATGACTGACCACCAGGAGGAAAAAGCAGAATGCTGAAACACCCATAGACAGTTGTACACCAGTGCAGAAGGGCATCCCAGTCAAATGTGACTAGACTATGCCGGTTTTGTTTTAATGTTCATAATATATTGTCATAGAATCATAGACTATCTCAAGCTGAAAGTGATCGATAAGGATCATTGAGTCCAACTCCAAATCTTCAGGGATTCTGTTACTGCCATAGATTTTCTAGCAAAAACATTTATTAATTTGTGTGGTATGCAGGAAGTTGCATTGTTCAGACAAAAAGAAGCTTGACAATCTACTAGAAATGGGTTTTGATGAAACTGAGAAAAAAAATATGCATGCAATCGAATCAGAGTACAAACTTTAATTTTACTATCACAGTAAAAAACTCCTTTCTGTCCTATATTAAATCCCATTACACAAAACACTGATGCTTTTGATTTTTAACAGCAGAGTATTCTGTATACATACATTTATTCTAGGATTAAATTTTAACATCTATCTGAAAGTTCTTCCTGAATTCTCAGAAGATCCAAGAAATGTAGACTTTGAATTAAGGTACCATTGCCCTCTATGCTGGGGGGCACCCAACTGGAAAGCAGATCAGCAGAAAAGGACCTGGGGGACCTGTTGGACACCAGGTTGAACATGAGCCAGCAATGGGCCCTTACCACAAAGAAGGCCAACAGTATCCTGGGCTGCATCAGGCAAAGCACTGCCAGCAGGTGGAGGGAGGTGATCCTTCCCCACTGCTCAGCACTGGCGAGGCCACAGGTGAAGGACTGTGTCTAGTTCTGGGCTCCACAGCACAAGAGAGACATGGACATATTGGAGAGAAGGACCTATGAAGGGCCACAAAGATGATGAAGGGACTGGAGCACCTCTCCTATGAGGAAAGTCTGGGAGAGCTGGGACTGTTCAGCCTGGGGAAGGGAAGGTTCAGAGGGGATCTTATCAATGTCTATAAATCCCTGAAGGGACGGTGCAGAGGATAGAGCCAGGCTCATTTCAGTGATGCTGAGTAACAGGACCAGAGGCAATGGGCTCAGACTGAAACACAGGACGTTCCTTCTGAACATCAAGAAATACTTTTTGACTGTGGGGATGGCTGAGCACTGACAGAGGTTGCCCAGGAACGCCGTAGTCTCCATCCTTGGAGACATTGAAAAGCCATCTGGACATGGTCCTGAGCAACCAGGTCTAGGTGGCCCTGCTGTAGCAGAGGGGTTGGACCAGGTGACCTCCAAGCTCAATCATTCTGTGATTCTGTGAAGGTCTTGCTATTACTTGAAGAAAGTCACAGTATAAGCATGAATCCTTTAATTAAATAACAGCTGCTGTACTGATGAGGTAGATTCTAACATTCCATGCGTTTGCTTTTGGCTTCTATCAAAAAGGTCAGCCACAGTAATTTGGTCACGTACATCTTTGCCTTACATTAAAGGACAAGATTCTCAGAAACTTCTCAGTAACTTAGGAGTAAAAGCTTCATGGACAGATAATTTTATTTTTTCTTGTCATAGATCACTAACATTCTTTAAAGTTGAATATTTAAAATTAAAACCAAAGAGATCTGTCATCAGCAAATCATATACAGACACTTAAAATGCCCTTTAATTTTAGTGAAGTTTTGCTGACTGCTTTGAAAAATTGGTCAAGTATGAAAATTTTATGTGAGAAATAAGAAAAATGTAGGCTCTAATATTACTGCGCCATAAAACTTCTCTTAATGATAGAGATCCTACAGTTTACAAGCGTTCCATTCACATTACTATATTTAAACAAAGAAAAACAACTTATTTTGCATTTCATCCCTTAAAAGTACTACTCGAATATCTAACCAATGTTAACAAAGGCTTTAGGTTTGAAAGACTAAATGATTTCTCCTTCACTTCCATTTATATTTCCTGTCTTATTTCTAGAAAGTCTGTAGAATAATATTTTATAATACCCAGTGTTTTGTACTTTGAGTCAAACCAAATTGAAATTGTACCTGGATTTTGCAGTTATTTGTTGTAGAACAAAGAAGTTATACCAGAAATTAGTTTATGTATATAGAAATGTGCATAAATTATATGTTCTGGATAGCCTGGTTTAAAATCTTATTTTCCATGAATACAGACATTGATCTAAAGAAACATTAGAAACTCCTCAGCAGTACCTAGGTAAGTATGCAGCGCTTAGTATGTGAGAAATGATGTCAGGCATCTTCCACAATGAGAAACTTCTTAACAGTAAATAATAAAATACTTTTTTCCTTAATAATGATTTTTGAGATTTTTTTCTTTCCATGCAGATAAGAGAGATGCAGATACCTGCACAAATTTTCAAAGGAAATTCAGAAATATTCTAAAGTATGACAGCTTTCCCATGAGTCTTTTCTTATTTGTATTTTTCCATGTGTATCAAATCTAAACCTTGTGCTCTTAGTGATGTCTATAACAAAACCACTATCTTTGAAACTATCTGCCTGTAGAATCAGTTTGCAAAGTAAAAAGAAGCCTATGTAAATACAACCACTATGTGATTTGAATAGTGAAGGTGACGTGTTGTCAATGAAGTAACATCCTTGGGAGTATGGTGGGGCTGCCTTTCCAGTTACGGCTTTTGATACTGCTGACATAAGAACTTTGCATAAAATAATGCAAAAATAATGATGAAGTGCTGGCAAAGAAACGTGCCTGGTTTATTTCCCTCTTATGTCTAAATCCAACCTCTTCTCCCACCCATTCCTTTTAAACTAGCATAACCGTCCAAGTTCTAGTCTCTCTTTTCTTTAGGATAAAAGTGGTATTTAACGACAAGAAAAAAATAATTTCAACTATATAATATACAAAAGTGTATGTTCACAAGAACACACATGTAAACACAAAGATTTATTTTACATTTTAGAGAAGGCATACTGGAAATTATGAAGACAATTATTTAAAATAAAGAAGATATTTCAAGTTTCAATATACTTTGAAAAAACAGTGCTTCATTTATTGAATGCTTTGAGATATCTTCATTTTGATATCCTACACATTCTTTATAGTGCATTCTATAGTTCTATAGTACATTCTATAATTCTATATATTTATAGTATACGTTCTTTATAGTACATTGACAGTAACTATGAACAAGGTACACAGAGTTCATAATGTAATTACACCTAAGTTACGCTTTCTCTTATGTGTAATTACAATTTAATTCATAGAGCCAAGTGCTTAATTATGCGACAAAGATGAATTACACCATGTATTAAATATAATAGGTCTGGTTTCTGAACAGTAAACTGAAAATGGAAAAGGAAGAAGTTATCCATTCTATCAGTAATGAAAGGGGAAGAAAAAATGAGACTTGCTTTTTATTAACTTTGTTTTGTTTTATTGCTAGGATGGGTTTGTTTTGACTTCATCTTGTATGGACAAGCTTTCTGTTTCTGCTGGACCATTTGATTTTTATGGTATGCTTAAAAATATCACTAAAGGAGAATATAATTACTTTTTCATTTAGCAAGGGTGAAAAATTGCATCCATTTGACCCATCCCTTTAGATTTGATTTGAATTTTGGACTTGAGAAATAACTATATTTAGTGTTTCAGAAATCACATAATTCTGTTTTCTTTAGCAGGTCATTACAGGGTAGTGGTTTTTCCCTCAGAAGACATAAAAGTTAGAACCCTAGTTGCACTATTAATAACAGAAGAATAACATTTCTACTAAGTACTTTTTAATGCATGATGTACGTATCCTAGCAAAACAATAAATCCATATCAAATAATATTAAAATACACCATATATAGAATGGAATCATTCTTAAGGATTTTTCAGAACATCTCTATGTCTTGCACCTTTTATTAGCAATAGGTACACTGAAACTATAAAATAATTACCACTCTTCAGATGTTATTTAGACAGCTATATAAAGAATTAAGGCACAACTGGTCAGGGCTAGATTTTTGTTGAGTGCTGGCATGTATAAAAACAGTAATAGATTGTATCATAACTTCATGTGATCTAAGCAGTTTGTTGCTGGTATTTTTTTCTTGTCAGAAAATTACATAAAATGAACTGTTACTATCTGTATATAATTTCTGTGGTAGCAGCTTGTCAGCACGCATATGCTGTACCTCTTTATACTATATGGGTACAACAATTTTTGTACAGCCCCCGTTACATTATCAACAACATATGGAGTTATGTCAAAGGAAGATGGTCAGAAAATCAGAAAAAAAAAGGCTAGAAGGAATTTTTATAATCCATCTAGGCTATTCCTCCACCTCTGCTGCAAGATCAACTGTGTCTAACCAGTCCTGGCAGTGTTTGG
This sequence comes from Cariama cristata, assembly GCF_000690535.1. Classification (NCBI taxonomy): domain Eukaryota; kingdom Metazoa; phylum Chordata; class Aves; order Cariamiformes; family Cariamidae; genus Cariama; species Cariama cristata. Next base: position 27,723 of record NW_009607999.1, read on the forward strand.
CACCAATATACATTCCACCATGTCCCACAGCAATTTTTCCCCATGTTTAAGAATCTAAAGCAAATTAAAAAATTTTCCTTAATGTCTATCTTAAATCTCTTCTGTTGCAATTTGTTCCTGCTATTTCTTATGTTGTTCTCAGTGGACATTTTATCCAATTTCTTCTTTGTAATTATCGTTTATTTACTTACAAAGAAAAACCAGCCAAACCTAACTGCTCTATCCTTCCTTCTTAAAGTTTTATCTGCTTTAGAATAGGCAATCCAAATAAGCAATCTTTCTGCCATTCTTCATATGCTTGCTTGCTTGTTTGTTTTTACTGTTGTGGTTTTCTGATCCCTTTTCAGCTGAGCATGTTGCAATACTCCAGGCTGAGCCCTTTCACAGGAAGGAAAGGTTTAGTTCCCACCTGCGAACAGCGTTAGTGTTCACACATGGCAGTGTAAGGTCTATCTGCTTCTGCATGTTTGACAGCTTTTGACCCTTACAGTTCTTTCTGAAGGACTAGTGAACCGACAAGTACTTTACGAGAGAAACGGCCACACTGGGACTGGACAAAGGTCCATTTGACCCAGTATCTCCAACATTGGCCATAAATGGATGCCTAGGGATGAGTAAAATTGAGGCAAGTGTACATGTTGTTTCCCACTCTGATTCTTCCCACTCCCAACCTCTTATTATTTTCACACTATGGAACTTCTTTAATTGATTTGATCATGTTTTTTTCCTGACATATTGCAATCTTCTTGTTACCTTTCAGGTACTTTCTAATCTTTTTTTTCCCCTCATTTGTTTCATTTATTCCCTGTTATTCTTACGTTCTTGTCAATAGTGTTAGTTACTTGCTGTCTCCTGAAACCTCTCTTTTTTCATTTGAATGAATAAAGATATTAAATATTCAAGATTTTACAGAGCAATTTGTTGCTGCCTCTCCTGTCTGCTGAATTGCAACCATCTTTTTTGTTCCTTCTTTTAATGCTTATATACATATGGAATTAATTCTTGTTGTACTTGCTATTACTTGCTAGTCGTTTCTGATTTTATGCTGTATTCTTACTGATTCTGCCCACGTATACATTTTTATACTTATTCTAATGTACTATGCCCATTTCCGCATTCAGCACACTTTCTTTTTTTGTTTGAGATCAATGAAGAAAAGCTCATGAACCAGCAAGCTGATTTTTACTACACATCCTATTATTTCTCCGCATAAGAATACTTTTGTTTTTGTGGATTTGCTTCACTACTTTAGTCCTTCAGACTTTCTTCCAATAAGACCTGGACTCTGGGTTTATTGAAGGATGCCACAGTGAAGTTCAGTGTCATTACTTTGTTGCTCTTCCCCTTTTTTTCGTAATAATCATGAATGAACTTACCCAATTCTTCACCATCTTACCCAAGCTGCCTTCTACCCTCACACTCTCCAGAAATTCCTTTCTGTGATTACAAAGTCTAGAAGCACCTTCCCTCTGACTGCTTTCTTCACAACAAAATTCAGGAAGTCGCTGTAAAGATTTCACAGGTTTATAATAATTTAATTTCTATAACACAGGTTTCTCATCAGATGATGTTCCCCATTGATACTAAGTCTTTTGCTTCTAACAGCCCTACGAACTAGTCACAAAAAGCCCTCAATAAACTTCCTGGCAGGTATCTCTAATAAAAGTCCATCATGACTAAATGTCTGCTTATATCCATTTTGTTACTGATATAGAGTATTTCCACAGATGTATTTTCCTGTGCACTTTATAAACCTGAGAACATTAACATGCATCATTCACATATAGGGCAACACTTCCTCTCTTTTCTTTCTATGTGTCTCTACTGAAAAAAAATTTATCTGTATCAATATCACTGCCATGAGAATTATCACAAGTCTCTGTCATGCCAATCAAGTCAGAAGTTAGGCTTGTAGCATTACTATATTAAGACCCTCAGCTTCTCTTTATTCTCCATACTTGCAGCAGATGTGCACACATGAACACAGACAGCTTCTTCCAAAACATTTTCTGCCCTGTCATGCATGTGTGTCCACTGGCTGAAATTTCCTTGAAATGATGGGGATTTTGGAACTTTCTGGATCAGGTCAAAAGAGGATTTGAATTAAAAGTAACAAGCTATAGAAAATTATGACATTGCAGGTATTTCATTTGAAATATGCCTTGCTCCTGAGAATTCAATGAATTTATAATACTTCCTTCAGGTGCTTCGTATAGAACAAAATAATAAGGGAGGACAGGAAGCGTGGTCTTACATACCAGTGAAAATTTAAAGATTAATAAAAAAACCCTACATAGATTTGGATGAAAAACAGAAAAAATAATAGATTAACAAGGATGTTCTGCACACAACTAGAACAGACAAGAATTAGAAATGAAATAAATTTAACTCACATGACTATGTTAAGTTTGTGAAACAAATATACAAAAGACAAAAATCAAAGTTATGCATATACAATACTTGGTCTCTGGCTATTGCAACTTTAATAAGGAAGTTAAATTAAATTTAAAAGAGAAAGAAAAATACACAGGTCACTTTACTAGAGTTTGACTTCCTGCTGCTTACTGATATGTTATAATTTCAGTAATCAAAGCACCTGTCACTGTACCCTGTCAGAACCACCACTATTTTTAATGAAAATGCATATATTTATGTATTAGTGACAGAACATAGAGAAAAAAAAATAGGTGGGAGGCATGATGAACTTTGAGGTGCCTGGAAGAGACATAAGAGAGGAAAGCTGCAAGCCTCCAGTCAGGGGACAGATTTGGAGATTTCTATGAATAAGTTTCTACTTCCTCAAAAAGTGGAGCTTCATACAGAACTAAAGCATTAAAGGGATTGATCCACACCGCAATATTAAGTCTACTTTATATGATTTTTAAATAAGCTACATTAACTCCATTTAAAAGAAGACTAATGCACAGTTAAAAGGTATCCTACTTATTACAAATGAGATAATTTGGGAGATAATTATTTGCCTGTGCTGCTTGACAGCAATCTGTTGAAATGGTTTCATGATGATAGTACTTTTCATTAAATATGTCTGTTCCCTATGGCTAACTTTCACATTATAGGAAAAAAAAAAAAAATTAGTTTGGTTTTGGGTGGGGTTTTTTTGATAGGAAGAAAAAAAAGGGGAAGTACAAGTTTGAGCAAAAAAATAATTTTCATTATTCACTGAATAAATTAATTTCTGAAAATTATGCATGTTCATGCACAAAGCAAGGTGATTCTTTTGTGATCTAATTACAAAGAAGATTTAGAAGTAACTGCAGTACCTTCTGTTGATGTTTATGAACATATACAACGTACACTACTATTATCTGCAATACAACCATCATTTCATTCATAGTTTGAGTGAATATATGGATTTTATCAGGATATTGGAAATTCATGTGTTGCAAAAATCTGTTATAAATGTAGGTAGTGACATGAGAAACTATGCATGTAAAAGCCACAGGGGCTAAAGCCCACTGCTTCAGTTGCAAAATACAGAGATACTTAAATTAAAGGGGGGGGGGGGGGGGGGGGGGGAAATTGGCCTG
>NW_009607999.1:31301-46535 GCF_000690535.1 Cariama cristata
TCTTTGAGGAACAAAACTGGTAAAAGTGCCTGAAAGTCTAGAGCAACAACTCATCAGCAATATGACAGGGTGGCCCTCTTAAGACATAGGCCACACTGCTGTGAAGAGATCCTACCTGGTCCCTAATATACTCCATGGGTTTTGGTCTTGGAACTTATTCAAGGTGGAAGTCCCAGATGGGACACCTTTCATTTGATTTTGGACATCTATAGCATAGTTGTCATGTACATGGGCTAATTCCACTTGGTCTCTTCATTTTAGGTGGAGAAAAAGATGCATTTTTTAGAACACAATTCATTTTCACTTGAAGGAGATGAACCATGCCCTGAAAATGTCTCCATTTATTGCCATGAAAGGAACCTGGAGTGATCAACTCAACTGCATATGTTTATAGTGTAGAATGTAAAATTATGCAAGGGAAACCCCCAAACTCATTTGATTTGCAGCTCTTTGCAGTGGGGACTGTGCTCCAAATATGCAGGGTCTCAGACTAAGCCACTTATTTCATCTCTGTTTCCCTTTCCACAAGCTAGTCCAGCATTCAAGGTTTGGTTGGTTGGTTGGAGATATGAGATAAAACCTCTCCACAGGCTAAGCCAAACAACTTTAATTCAATTATTCTTTTTCAAAGAGATGAAGCACTAGACATTTCAAGTGAGTTTGAATATACATACTCTAAACCTCATAGTTAATTTTCAGTATATTCTTTGAGATCTTTTAGACCTAACTAATGCAGTAGGAAGCATGTCCATGCAGTTACTTTCAATCTGACAATGACTGATGGTCCAAGAAAAGTCATCTCATGCCATTTCTGGTCTTCCAGTCTATTTTATATGGAGATTTCTGAACAGTCATAATAAGTGACAACTGAACCCTACTCTATTGCATGTAAGCTCTGCTATAATAAAGCTGTTCGCTTGGCTATAATGCAAATGATTGACTCATTAGCTTCATTTCTTTATTTTTAATTCTTAGGTCTCAGTCTCTAAAATTTCAAGGAATTCTGAGGGAAACCGAGACTGTAAACAGAAGATCAAATTCAAAATTAAATAGAAACAAGCTGCCTTCAAGATTAAAAACTTCATAACACATTCTCAGAGAAACCTTCCAAATATTTACATGAGTGAAAACAGATATTTAGAATGCTGCGGTTATGTGGCCCTAGTAATTAGATGTCTTACTAGTTAATTGAAACTACCACTAGGCAAGTTTGAAAACCTGTTTTATTTGTTATATTTTAAATCATTCACCAACTATTTGATAACTCAGTGCTACCGTTTAGAAAATAAGACAATTATTTAGCTATTTCTTACATTGATGAAAGAGATTTAGACATATGGATCAAACATTTTGTAAGGTAAATTTTCCATTCATGCAATTTCTTAGATAATTTCAGTATGCACACAGATGAAGAGAGACAGTGTGCACCTGTGTACATATACTGTGAACAATCATTTACTTTATGGCCCCTAACCCAAATGGCAGATCATATGAACAGTGTGGTCTGTCCTAACAGAAATTGCCATAGCATTAAAGGTTATTATGAAACTATTGTTATAATTTAAGCAAATTGAATTCATTGCCAGCCTGGATAATATGATTTATGAACTTTTTTTCTTTTGGTACAGAAACTGTAAGTCCATTTTATTTCTTATTTGCTTTGAAAAAAGAAAAGAAAAAAAAAGCTGTCACTGAAGAAGGACAATGTTGCAGACATGAAGTATAGTTTTAATTAAGATTGTAACATGAAGAAATTTGTGAAGATTATGTGACGAATGTATATCATAGTTGTCATACTCTACAAGGCCTGTGAACTTGTTAGGTTTTGTCTGAACTTGTCTTGGCCTGGCTAAAGCTTTGTGTTAGATGACTGAGATGCAATAGCTAATGGAAGGAGGAATTTTTAATTAATTTGTTTTACTTTTGTTTATCTTTAATGAAGTATGTGGTATAATCATAATTTTTATATAGATAGCAAAAAGTAGTTGCCCTGTGTAGAATGAAGAATTTATGACCCTAGGATAATGGTGTAGCACACAGGAATACAGACATGGTATGGCAGAAACCTCAAAAGTGGGGGTATACGATGCAATGCAGAGGAATGCTGGTATGGGGTGATAAGAAAAGGGACACAGGATGGATGACATTGGAGACCCCAGTGCTGTAAACAATCGATATATACTTAGTTGAAGAAATGCAGAGCTGAAAAATGGCCAAAAATAGTTTTAGGTGTACCAAAGACATCAAAGAGCAAGTATCCAGTGTAGTGAGACATTCCATATCTAAAAATGTGGATGTAACATGCAGATGAAGATCACCAAAGAGCAAGGTCTAAAAGCAGAGTAGAAAACATAAAAAAAAGATTAGCCTCAAGTGGACATTAGAGCTGGAGAAACAAACAATCGGCATCACACTCCTGGACAGGAGACTGATGACTCGCTGTAACGCGCTGCTCAGAATGACACCAGGAACTGTAGGACCAAGAAGGGCTGGGGAAGGCTGAGCACAGCAGCAAACAATGGGGTAAATAAGTAGGAGTTGTTGTGTAACCATGTCCACTGTGTCATTATTAAGATCTTTTCTGCAACAACATTCTTTACTGTATTTTTTTACTTCTCTCTTTTTCCACAACCATGACAGCTGGACTAATATTTCATTATATTGTTCACATTTATATTAACAGTTCATAGTTATATTAACAATAAATTATTGATTTTAAATATAAAATGTGTTTCCTTTTGCCCTCCGGATTTTGAGTGCCTCTAGATTTTAATAGATGAAGTGCTGTAGTGGGATATTCGCAAGGTGCTTAGAGTAATGTGCTTAGCATATGACAGGGTGTCCTGGCTAAAAGATTCTGTATGCCTTAGTAACAGATGCATTGTTTATGATAACTTGTATTTAAGAATTTCTAGAGCTACTCAGCTGGGCGGTATTTCAGAGTAGTGTGGACATGAACAACTCACACTACTTTAAACAATTCTGTCTTAGTGGTGTTGTACATATGTTTAAAATACTCTCTGCTTTCATAAAATAGTAATAGTCTAAAAAGGAACTATGTAATGTTACCAGAAAGACACACATATTTAAAGTCTTCATTGTACGACATTTTATAGAGGCTTTTGTAATGCAGTTGTACATCACAGGTACACTGACTGTGGAGGCACAGAAAGATCTGTCACAGAGATGTGTGATTCTTTTTAGGCAAACGCTAGAGTCTGAATATAGCTGGAGAATGTAACTGCATCCATACTATTTATTTTCCTTACGTGTATGAATTCACCCATTTTATCTAGTATCTCATCTTGCCTAGTGTCTTCAAGCTTTTTGTCTTACTGTTATTTTCAACTTTATTTCCCTTGCATATCAACTTTCTCCCTGCAGGCAGTAGTCCTGTCTGTTACATCAGTATATTGGACTATAGCATCGGCCTTTACACACACTACCTGACCTACTTTAACCTTGAAAATTAGAAGAGAATGCTTGTCTTAAATCCCAAATTTTGAGTTCTTTTGGGCAAAGTTCAGGAAAACATATAGTACTGTAAATCATAAGGACATCAAGTATAAGAGTGGAAAAGGTGGGGAAAAGGTGCGTCCTTCATTTATCAAACATTGGTTTGTATTGAAAATATAATGGAAATTTTAATCATACTTAGAGAGAGAATAATTCAGAGAACCAAAACTGAGATATACACAAGCAGAGATTTCTTAATATAGAGGGCTGGCTAGGCAAATAAGATATATGTGCAAACATTAATTAATGGGCTATATGTCCTTCACACTTTCTAAAAAACAACTGAAAACTTAGTGCTGTCAATTAATTCTAGTTTAGATTGATGAGAAAGTTGTGTTAAATGCTCATTCAGTACTATATATGAAAGAGAATCTGAAAAGCATTTAATAGACCTAATGACACATGATTTGGGGGGATTTCTTTATTAACATTTTCAGTTAATTACTTATATCAATTACAGTCTACAACTTTGCTACAAAAATATGGACATCCTTAACCACTTTCATTTTAGGTCTAATTTTTTCTGTATCAGCGAAACATTCTTTTTGACATTATGCATACTGTATTTAGCTTGATTTTTCAAAAGTGATAGAAATAGCACCACCTGAAGAATAAGAGGAATATATACTGTAATTATATACTGTAATTATGTATCTAGAAATAGCTTTAAGATGTAATGGGTGCACCCAGAAATTAGTTCATTGTCAAGCGACACATTTGTTCAGTAGCCTGCCATAAGCACCACTCCATTGCCTTCTCACTCTCCACTTTTTACAAGCTTTATACTGAAATGGATTTCCCAGTGAGATTCATATCTATCTGAGTGCTATTCATACTGTTATTCACTGTAAATATCTCCAGCAGCCCTATTAACTTTAATGCATTAGCTCTTCTTCTATTTACTGCAACTTAATGAATGCATAATAATTTTAGTTTAGGACACCATTAGCAGGATAGATTTTCCAAGCTCCTGTAGCTCAGCAGATGTACTATCATAAATTACCACAAAGCTATGTGCTTTTTTATGATGGTCATAAGACAAAATTATTAGAAAACCATTTTTCTGTTCTCCTACAGAGTTGGCATTCAGAAAAGCTACAGGTTTAGTAAAAGCATCATGTCTGTCTGCTATAATCAGCATATGTTCCACAAGTAATCAGGATTTAAGCAGAAATGAGGTTATAAAACCAGACCCCACAGCATTAGTTGAGGTAAGGCAAGAAGACAAGAAACCAGAGGATACACCATCAAATACCAGAGAGCTGCTTGTGTCTGACAATTGGGACTATTAATTTTCATTCTATTCATAACAGGCGTTCTTTCCCTTCCCCGTTATTTGGAACAACACTCAATAAAAATGAACCATGTCTTTGAGGGCTGGTTGAGGGCCTCCATGAGCAAATGAAATTATATTTGTCTCATTCACTTCACATCTGTAAAGATAAAGCAATGGAACAGATATGGCTGAGTGGATTTCAGGGAAATTTTGACGTATAAAAATGTTTTCCAAATCCCTCCCACACTTGAAAGCAATGCTTGAACCCCTGGAGAGCAGTTTAAGTAGCTGTAATATGCACTTGGGTAATTCATGGAAATCCTACATATAAAGTGGTAGTATGACAAACAAATCAGCTTGCTTTGATCTAATTTTAGACTATTAAAAATACTAACCCAGCTGCAAGATCCAGATTATAAATCCTACAGACATCAAAACAAGTTAAAAGAAATAGAGATATCCAAGAAGGACAACACCTCTTAGTGTGAAATGTATAGTGAGCATTGGGCGACTATTTATGGCTTAACAACTTATGAGATATTTGGAAGTACAAATACAAATTAAATGAAAAAATAGTATTAATTTTACATATTCATCAAAGTGAAAATAGGTATCTGGAGTTGAAGCTCCGTTACACTCAAGAAAGCTTTCTAGAGTTGCGTATGGAGCCACTGAAGAAGTAAGATACCCATACAGACCAGAGAGAAAAATGCAATGTTTTCTGCAAGAAAATTGAATTCTGTCCGTAAAATGATAGATCTTCTTTAACCTTTCAGAGTGTTTTGGTTCTTTCATTGACCTGTTTGCAATACATCGTAAGATGGAGCCAAATCTAACATTCTCAAGTTTTCACATTTTTCTTTCACACAGTTCTTGAATCATGTTATTTTATGTGTATGTAAAACCTTGTGATGTCTGAACTAAGCTTAATTATTTAAAGATTTTGGTAGCTATCATTGTATCAAAATATCCTGAAAATGTTTATTTGTGCCCCTTTTTTCAAAACTGCTGGTGCAGGACTGAAATACACAAACTTCTCTGAAAATCGTGGGACATGTCACCTTGATGTGCTACAGGTGACAGAGCAGACAGCCTGCCCACCATCGAACAGATGTTTTCTTCGCATTACTGTTTCTTGCAGTAAACTGCGGTTGACAGAACAAGCATGCAACTGTAAGGAGTCTCATGTTTACTTAAGATTATTATATTTTGTCATAGCATAAATGTGTACATTTAATATACTCTTATACCCTGCTCCAAAAAGTATCCTTCATAAGCACAGTGAAATTTAGCTTCCTTCCTGCTAGATGGATAAAGCTTTTCTGTATCAGGAATTCCTCACCTCCATGGGACCATGAACTAACTGTTCAATACCACAGTTATTTTTCTAGAAATCACAGGGAGAGACACAAGGACATATCATACCTTCTATTCTCAAATAGAGATCAGAAATCCTATGGAAATCACTACATTCAGTTCTGACTAAAAGTTCATATGTGTGAGCAGTTATTTTAAGTATCTTTGAATTGCATTTTGCATTGAACACAGCATGTTAGCAGCTGGAAACTCCTGCACGTGACTCATTTATATGAGACATACATATTTCGTGTTACATTTAGTGAGATATGCCAAGCTGCACAGAGTAACTTTCCAAGAACCATCTTTCAGGGCAGATAGCTTTGCACTGTATATCATCATCTCTTCTTTGTACGGCATACAATGACGGTAATGACGTCATCACAGGTGTGCTAAATCAGGGGTGAGGCATCTCGGCATTGTTTTTTTAAAATAACATTTTCCCAAGGGAACAGTATCTTCCAAACATGTCAACAAGACTTAAACCCATTTTGTCATAAAGGTAAAGCTAAGCAGTGCAACATTTGTAATTCTTTATAATTTGCTGGCCAAGGACTTGGCCCTGGTTTAATTTATCCAGCTTTCGCTGTGTTTATAAATATATATACTCTCATGTACATGTGCACATTGCGTGGAATGTGTGGAACATAGCACTTACACCATCAGCCTCTTTCTGGTAACTAAGTAAAGATTAGAGAAACCTTTAATTCTGTTTATTTACTTAATTCCGCTGAATTTGAAAACATAATGGGATAATTTTTCAATTTAGTTCAGTATGTTTTATGCATAAGTAATAAACATTAAATCAAATTATTCTTGCTCACACCTTAAAAATAATATTCTGGGTGAACTAACAACATAAAGATTTATTGTTTTTGAATACGTCTTCTTCTTCAAGGAATTTCTCTCTTTAAATAAGTTATAACCTTTCTTTTAAACAGGAATTTCTGGAATTACATGAGACCTTGATGTACCAGTGTGTTTCCATATTATGTCTTCTACAGACATTTTGCTGTGTATATTAGTACTGTTGTATCTGCCTAAGTAATAGTTACACACCAGTTAAATCATCAGTCCTGAATTCACACCCCCCTAATTAAGATAATGTTAAAAAGTTCATTCCAGCTTTAGAATTACTTCAGTTTTCCTGATTTTCGTGTCAGTGTATAGGTCAGTACACAAACTTAGCTAGACAGACCTGTACTCTGGGTCTGGAAGGACCACTAGCACAACCAGTGCAGAGTCACTAAAGCTGAACCCATAGGCATGACCTTGAGGATTCGCAGAGTCCAGGTCCCCGAGCAGTTAGATGAGTGACATTTCATGCAAACATGTGATGGCCAAGATCTAGTTTGGAAAAGTAAAACTGGGTGAGGGAAAGGGCTAAGGGAGAAGATATCTGTAATTGTAATTCAGATGAATACAATATTTTTGCATTACAGAAAACACCATTTCTGAAGCTGATCAAACGATAACAATAATTAAAAACAAAACCAAAAAACAACAGCAAGAGACTTAACTCTTTTCCTGTCAGTTCTTGTGTCAGTTGTTTTTTTTTTTATTCAACAAATGCTGAAAAGATAAGTTGTTTTATAATCAATTATACTTTTCAGGCATGATCAGTATGAATAACAAGAGAAAAGTATGCAGAGATTAGAGTTAGTGGATTAATGTTTTCTTGATAGGAAATTAAGGAATACATACAAATGTGTTCTTTTCTACAAAGAGTGGGGTTAGTATGGCAGAGCTAATAGGGGTGATTTTATGGATCAGCATTTGACTTGGACTCCAAACATCTGGATGGGTTCCCAGGTATTAATCATAATACTATCACAGCCCTAATTCTAGATTTAGTATGTCTTCTCTCATTACTCTTGGTTTCCTTTGTAGACAACAGAGAGAGGCAGACATCCTTGTGCTGGCATCCTACTTCTATGTAATATTTCCCCTGAAGTCTCCTTTAGGGATGTAGATGTGTTAATTACAAAGATTCACCAGAATCCACTCTCCCTGTATACTAAATATATATTATCCAGCACAAGTAAAGCACTAGGTTATGACTGCATCGGTGTTTGCAATTGAACTTAAGTCCCCAAGATAAGTCCATTTCCTGAAGAAGCCTCTGTTATTGTATAAATACTCATTTCTCTAAAAGCATTTATGACTGCTGTCTGACTTGATGGTGACCTAGCAAATTGCTTCCCTCCACGGAAGGTGTTCTGCTGAAAGAGGCAAAATAACTTAGGCAGAAGAAGTGCAGAAGCAACTGAAGAGCAACATACTTACAATCAAATGCTGCATTGGGGCCCAAAGTAGCCTAACATAAGCCTTGTCTAATGATTTAATTCAGCCCTTCAGCATGCAGGTGTACCTGTTCTATCATCTAGAGGACATGCAAATCACTAACACATGCAAAGAAGCTGATGTTAACAAGATAATGGTAATGTGCACCTGTGATTTAGAAGGCCTTAGAACAGTAGGCTACATAAATTATTGTAAAACCTGTTTGACTCTAGAAATCAAGAGGCTTGCTGTATATAACACAATAGTTCAGCGCTTGTATTTTGATATCATACCAAAGATTTAAATCTAACTACAAACAAAAATCCTCACACTCAGGTTTATAAACAATCCTAGATCTTCATAATTTATGACTGGTTTATGCACAATTGTCAAGACCATTTTGCTGGAGCAGAGAAATGGGGTGATGTCAACAGACAGTGGCTGACTACTTGCCTTCTCTTTCTTTGAGTTAGCATTTCAGATTTGGAAGTATCTAACCTACTTACAGCAAAGTAAATTACTGATAGTACTTCATGTTTTCATCCTTTCACTCTAAGATTAATTACTTCACAGTCACTTTACAGAATTTTGGTTTGCCTTTCTTTGTATGAGAGTGTATTCACATATGAAGAGGAATGAGGGATTGAGACTAGGAAATTGCTTTCATTTTCCTCTTACCACTAAATAACCTGTCTTCTCAATATCAGGCTAAAAGGTCAATAACTAATTTAGGATCCTGTTTCTATAATCCTTGAGATGAGTAACTCTTGACTTCAGGTGAGATGGCCTTGTGATTTAATGCTTTTTTAATGTGAGAAAAAGCTGAGGAATTTGGCCTACGCTTTAAAGCAGTCATTAAAAAATGCACCGTGCAGATTTTCCTTTTCCTTTTCCTTTTCCTTTTCCTTTTCCTTTTCCTTTTCCTTTTCCTTTTCCTTTTCCTTTTCCTTTTCCTTTTCCTTTTCCTTTTCCTTTTCCTTTTCCTTTTCCTTTTCCTTTTCCTTTTCCTTTTCCTTTTCCTTTTCCTTTTCCTTTTCCTCCTTTTCCTTTTCCTTTTCTCTTTCCTTTTGTTTTCTTTTCTCTTGTCTTGTCTTATTCTTTCCTTTTCCTTTCATTTTCTTTTCTTTTTCTTTTTTTCAACAGCTCTTGGGGCAATTGCCACGGCTTTGACAAAGCTTTCTGAGCTACTGCTTTTTAACTGGCTGTGTTTGGGTATATCGGGAGTCAAAAAAAAAAAAAAAAAAAAAGGGTTTAAAGAATGAATTTAATCATTCTGAGTTATCCGCAGTGCTTAACTGCCCATACTTTCAACGTTCTGGGTACACAACTTTTAACTTTATACCCTACCTCTGCTTTGGCCAACCCAACTCTCTCTCAACAAATCTGTTGGTGGAAGAGCTGCCCTAACTGTTTTTCCCTTTGACTAAATGACCATTTGCTGACTTTTGTCCTCCCAGCCTGGTATTGATCTCTGATACACTTTTATTTAACATTTTAGACACAGTTTTTGAGCTGGAATAGGATCTGCAGACTATTAAGGCTCATGTCTGAGTAGGTTGCACTAGATATCACAGAAAAGCCATAATCTATCTGTCCTTTAGTCCTTTCACAGGTGTGAGACCTACCAGGTTCTCACAGTTTCAGTGCTATGAGCACACAAGTTTTCAGTTCATTCATGTAAAATGTAATTTTAACTTTGTACAATAGAGAGAATAATTTATCCCTTCTTTAGCAAAAGATGGGCATCCAAAGAAGACAATAAAACCATCTGTATATATCTGTATTTTCCCCTCAATTTCTTCTTACAGTCTTGAGAATTTGAGGGTCTGTAGGTCAGACCATTCCTTGAAAATTCAGGGTATTCTGTTGCACATGCCTTTTCTTTCAAATTAAGGTATAATTATGTCACTCCTGCAATCAAATTTGTTTTTTTCAGTGGCACTTCTGTTAAGATGAACCTCTCTTTGGCAAACAGAACCTTTCCATTGCTTTTCTTCATTATTTTTTCTCTATCTCAGTGAATGCTGGTGAAATTTATATATATATATGTGTATATGTGTGTGTGGGTATACATATAGGTGTAACTGAGAACCAGCAACTTGAAAACTGTGCTTTTTCTGAGCAGTTTTCCACCCTGGGGCTCTCTTTTTTCACCCAGAAAGTTTTTCCCAATTCATCTTGCCTTCCTAGCTGAACTGTTGTTTGGCCACAGTCCAGTCTGTCAGGTTAACGGCTGATACTGTTTGTTCTGCAGCTTCATCTAGACAAGCAGATTGATTTCTGTTAGACAATTTGTCAGTTTGTGATGGACTTACTTAGTTAATACTCCTTGAGGCATTCAGTAATATAGTGATTTTAGGAGTTAACTAGCATTCTTCAGTGATACACAGACAGATGCCCTGAATTGTTCCAGCAGCTATATTAAAATATAAATTTCTCTGTTTGTAGGAATGGGATGTGAAGCATTTACTACAGTACCATACATGCCTGCAACTTAAAGGAGTCTGTCTTACTATAGCATGCATTTTAAGTTCACAAATTCCCCTTTACAAAGTCTTCCTTTACTTCCTTCTTATCGTTAATAAGCTACACATTCTCTCACAACACTACAAATATATACTGAACAAATATTTAAAGAATTTCAAACTAACTGCTATACAAAAGGCTGATTTATAATATCTAATATACAGAAAGTTACTATTTCCATTTTAATATACAAAGTGGAGCAAAAAAGGAGGATTATAACTATAGCAAGAGACTGCTCAATGACATTTTAATGGATACAGGCATGTAGCAATCTGAACTGTGGCAGGAAAGCATTGTTTGCTGGGCATTCCTATGCCATTGGCCTTTAGGAAAGAAGGATGTATTTTAATCTCCTTCTAGCTCTGTCTCTGACTTTGTGTGACCTTTGGCAAGTCACATTAGTTGGGTGTGCAGCATCCATAAAAATTAGTAAACTATTGCTTTACTTGTTCTCTTGAGGTTTGTGAGGCTTAATTAGTGAATTTTATAAATCTTTTCTAGACTCACAAATGCAAAGTGCTATAAGGACAAAGTTTTATTGTCACTATTCCTTTGGGAAATGAGTTAGAGCTGTGGAAGATAATTAGTCACATTTTGCAAGCTGTGCTGCAGCTAAAACCACCATTAAAGTAATCTCTTATATAATATGAACGATACTTGTTCTCACAAGTTTGGCAAAATCATATGTGGGTTCCAGGTTTCTGACTTGGCCTTTCCTGCCCTTCCGCAATTTGAAAACCATTAGAATGTTAGGATTTGTTCCACTTCCTTTTGTTTTTAAACGCTGATAGATTTTAACCAGATTTCTAGAAAACTGCTCATATTGAATGTTTAGGAAATATGTTTTCCTCAGTTCCTTGCAATTGTTCACAATTGTAGCCATAGAAACTATAATCATCCTTTTCAAAATACTTGGAATAGCCACAAACTATTTTTGCTAAGAAATCTTGTAATTTAAATAAATAATTGGCTGTGCTTTCTGTGATGGATGCACTTGACCCCTTAACCAAACTAGAAGTAGTTTGGTGCAAGCTCCAAAGGTAAAGGCCTGAGCCGTAGCTGGGCCAAGAACTCCTCCAAGAAGCCCACAAAGGAACAGAGTGACCCAGTGAGCATCGATGAGCCTGGAACACCAATCATGTGCTTAACAAATGAACAGCAGGTGTTTTTTCCAAGACCCATTTATCAAGGAACAAAGAAAGTTGTGGGTAAAAGGGGTCTCATGCATACCTTTCCCATTGTATGCAGTTTGACTATGAGCCAACCACTGTATCCCATAAATTTGACAGCCTAAGTGAGCCTTCTTTGGGTTCTCCCTGCTGGACAGTGTGGCTGCATGGCGGTGATCTCCCCTTGAGCGGGGACACCTCTCAAGGTTTGAGATTCCTTACTTGAGACTGAGAGATCCTTCCTTACCCAAGGAGGAGAGACCCCTTATTCACAACAGATCCTTGGAAAGTGACTGATAGCATGGTGAATTAATATTAATGAAACATTAATATTACATGTAACTGCTCAATATTAATTATGGCAAACTTTGCATATATAATCCTTTAGACATAAACTGTTGACCAAGTCCAAGACTAAGATTAGACCTAACCGCACCTAGACTCCTCTCTGAGAAGGAGTTTAGAAAGCAAGAGGATCTACACCGAACCTTGTGACTCAATGAGAGGCTTTCCTTCCCCTTTGTATCTATTCCCTTAGACATAAACTGTTGACCAAGTATGGGACTAAGTCTGGATCCAGCCGCACCTAGACTCCTCTCTGAGAAGGACTTTAGAAAACATGGGGGGTTCCATTCTGAACCTCGATGGGAGGGTCTCCATCACCCCTTTTTGTTTCTGGTCTCTGTGTAAATCATTCTAGCTCAATTCGCACTCAATTTTCTTTTGTATGCTTCTTCAAGTTAGTAAGTAATAGGGTGAACCATGCCATCAAGCTTTGAGTCGCACTTTTACAAATTAGTATTAAAACTACTTTTGCTAATAACTCTGATGGTGATTCTTCGAGCAATCTAAATCACTCATTCGCGACAGTTTTCTTGTATAGGCTTTGACTGATGACATTAAGTCTACCACAAGCTTCCTCTCAGGTGGCCATTTGCAAAAGGACTGATTTTTTTTTGAGCACCAAATATCACCTTTCTTCGCATTAAGTCTACCACAAGCTTCCTGTCAGGTGGCCATTTGCAAAAGGACTGATTATTTTTTGAGCACCAAATATCACCTTTCTTCATTATTTGGAGGAAGAGCACATCAGCTGTTTGAGAGTCAGCCTTGTTTAGTGGAATTCCAGTTGCCTGACTCCCTTTGTGGCATTAGTAAAGGCATTAAGGCACTTCTGAAAAGTTTATCTTATAGGCCAGATTTTTTTAAAGTAGATGGATGAAGGTACAGATACACCTCTTAAGTTTTTACTCTCCTGATGTCTCTATCTCCTTTATTAAACTTTGTGAATTTTCTTTCTTAATGTTTATTTAAGTTGCATGACAATTTCATTTTTTCAGACAGATCCACTTAGTCAGAGAAAACCATCAGGTTATAGACAAAACTAGATACACCTTTCCTCGATTTCTTTTGTGCTTTAATCGTTTTTAAAAAAATATGACCAACATATTACAAAACTTGCCTGCCAATCTGGATTCTGCCATGTTTCTTTCTGAATGGTTGGCCAGGTAGTTTAAATCTTTCACTGTATCTAAGGTCTGTTCTTTGGGGAACTCCACTACTGGCTCACAAAAAATCCTTGTCCATGTGATCATTCTCATTTAGCAGCGATCTTAGTCACAGTACCCATGGTCTTCTCCCATTTTATTATCATGCAGATTTTCAGCAGGTACAATTTCTTAGGTAACTCAAAGAAAGTGCTTACATCACTCTCAAACTGTGCCATGCCTCCTTTTTCACTAGCCAGTCCTTCCTAGGTAAGCAGTACTATTTATGCTGCTGTTCCAGTCACATGACTTCACCAAATTTCTATTATGCCAACTAAGTTATATATATGATCATAATCATAATATAAGACACTGCTGTTTACTTTCTTGCATTAACAAATATTCATATAAGATGTTAATCAATTTGATTTACTACTTGCTTTATTCTCTCTCCTTTCGTTATGATATGAATAATCCTCTCACCTTTGGTTCACAGACCTTCTGCCAGTTGAATAAAAAGGTAATAATCATGCTATGACCTAATTTAAAGTTCTTGGTTATCAAGTTCAGTATGGAAAGGCTGTTTTTACTCTTCTTCATGAGACAGCTATCACTCTGCAAGCCCGTGGAACTTCATCCTATGGGGTAGGAAGCCACTATCTGGAAATACCACCAACACAGCTAGGCCTTAACCTCCAGGATCTCTCTGTGCCTTCTGGAGCCTTAACCTTCAGTTAGGAAAACTGACAATAATGCTACCTCTGCCTTGAGGATCCACCTCTAGCAGTGTCTGTAATATCTCTGTAAATGACAATCATGGAGTACTGGTCCGTGTGAAAGATGATAGACCACAGTGTATTTTCAGTAGCAGCTTGAACTCCCTATACCTGCTTGTGCCTTACAGACTAGCAGTCAGAGCAACCTGGCATCCCTGGAGTTCATTACTATTGCTTGTCAAAAGATCTGGACATCCTGAAGAGTCTGCCCATCTGCCCATGAGATAAAGAGTCTATATCTAGGGTCTTACTGATTTGGGAAACAGTGCCATGGACTTACAAAAGTAAGAGCTCAATCCTCTCTATAGTCTATTCAATATTTACCTGCCATCACATACTGAATATTCAGGAGGTGTCGTCTCAAGTAAAGCAACATATAAAAGGGAACATTTATACTCACTACATGTAATCACAATACTAGGACCATGAAAGATAGGATGTGGGAATTAGTTTTGACTTGTAGAGAGCATTCACTACAGAGATTCATGTATTGCAACATGTTCTCTCTCAAAAATAAATATGCTTCATATTTGTATAATAATAATAAATGGCCATTTGTGCAGTGGGTGAAAACAGTATTCTAATCAGTCAGTGGAAATCAGAGCATAACATGTGTTGTGCTTCATCCCTGCAGTCTTACTAGATCATTCCCAGCAAGAAACCCTACAGTGAGTCATAGCTGTAGATTATAAAAAATCTTTTTCTTTCTTCTAGTAATATGGTTCTTTGAATATTAGTGTTGAAAATCTTTCATATGATGCTAGCAGAAAGCTTGCCAAACAGTAACCAAAAATCTTTTTGAAGATAGAACAAAAATAATGAACTATTCAATCTAATTTATATAT
>NW_009608000.1:0-6698 GCF_000690535.1 Cariama cristata
GCTTTCGGGGCAGGTGGCAGCGACCGAGTGTTTGGTGATTTCTCGGGCAATGGTGCTCGCTTTACGGATTCCCAGCAGGAACCCGAAATCCCACTAAAACTTTTCCCTAGCAGATTAATTAGTTGCAGAGGATTTCATGGTTTAATAGCTCTGATAATATTTTTTGATTTCACTCCAGCAGCATGTGTTTGCCGATCGGTTTGTTTTGTTTCAGTAGCATATATTTCAGAAGAAATATGGGTTCCTTGTAGCCCAATGAAGGCTAAATATGACTGAGCACTATCATTTAATTAGAGATTCACTGAAAGTAACCAATGGCTGCCAAAGCTGATAGTTTTTACTCTCTTCAGCCTATTTGAAAATTTTAAGTAGCAGCTGCTGGAGTCCATTAGCTTTTCTCTGCAAACATCAGTAGAAGTGGCTTTCTCCACATTGTCCTGCTATGTGTGTCCATGCAGCCCCATCCAGCCTCTGAACACAAGGGGAAAGTTAGCTCTCCACTGGGACTTTGTCTTTGCCATCCCAGCCAGAACAGCTGACCAAGGTGCTGGGTTTGATGTGGACCAAAAGTATTAATACTACATATGATCTGAAGGCTTCTAGTCTGTGCAATCCAGGTAACGTCAGTGCAATGTCTCAGCTCAAGGACGAGCGAACACCCACCAGGTGGGACGCACCTTTTGGTGACATAGAGCTGAGCCTGGGTCCGGGTCTGACATCATGTCAATGCCATTGAAATTTCAGGCTCCTGAATTTGGTTTCTCCACAGGGTTTCCTCTAACTCCTGCTTCAGTAGGCTATAGCATGCACCAATGCCCAGGCTGGGTTCTCTAGCTGGTCTTGTGTATGAGATCTTCACTGGCAGTGACCCAGGAGTTACAGCTGATAGAAAATCTAACGTCACTCAAAAGTTGTGCTGGGCCCTAGACAACGATTTGAAATTGTCTCCCTTAGAGTAAGACGTGGCATGCATAAACCACTGTGCCATGATCAGCAGAGGAGTCTATGTTGTTACCTAATTAAAAAGGGAGCAAAACTGATTATTCACTACAGGAAAATGAAACCAGCACATGCAATTAATTTCCAGCAAATAAATTACACATCAGGATGCTCTAAAGCTAAAACATTCATCACTGCAGCCTGCCATTTCTCAGAAAAGCTGGGCATATTTGCCACTGTGGCTCTCTACAACATATTTAGAGCTTCTCAGAATTTCACATGTGTCTAATGGGGTCATTAGAGAAATAATAATGGAAAGAGCATTTTAGGGACTTCCTGAGCATGAGACAGGCTGGCTAGAGGCTGAGTCTCTGTGCCCATGCTCCGGGATGGCTTTCCAGCCGCCCTGCTTTTTATTGCCCTCATCTTCTTGTCCTGATGTCGCCAGCATTTTTAGAATGGTTCCATCAATAACAGAATTGGAGAAAAATATATTGTTGTCATCCTTTGCTTGTGTAAAGCATCTTTCATCCTTCCCTCCTGCCCATGCCTGGTTTTTCAGAAAGGATATGCTCAGGGTAGAGGAGATCTTTCTATTATACTCTGGGTTTTAATGTATGGGCTGTGTGCCCAGAGAGTTGAATGGCTGATAAATGTGACAAAATAAATAAAACAAATAATAAATCGGAGGTGTTCCATATGCTTCCCAGAGGTGAGTGGGTACTATTATTCCTCTTTTGGTAAATGGGACAGCGGCCAATGTTTTCACACTTGGATGCTGCATTCAGGTCCCTTGGTATGGATCAAGGTGCCTTGCTTAAAAATGCTCGCACTGGAAAGAGTTGGCCCAATACACTTTGGTGAGATCCCAGTGAGAGCAGGGGGCTGTCAAGAGGCCAATGCAGCCTTCCTAACTTTGCTCCACAGGAAGCAACATGCGACAAAAGATGGGCAGCACCTTGTCCTGCAGAAGTGCCTGTCTCAGGGAGTTTTGATGCTGTGTCTCTTGAGCCCACTAAGAGTCATGAGGTTAACACAGGGAGGAAAAAGATGGGAGGCATCAATCAGCTCTGGCACACACTACCCCTGTCCTCCTCAGATACAAAAAGAGGAAGAAAAAAACATGGATCTATTGTCTGGGAGAGGAGAACTGATTCCTCTTGACTGGTTACATCTGAGCTACTGACTAGGAAATCAGAAGGGGAGATGCCCAGGCATCTCAGCGCAGACCTGCATGCCTGTTTATTATAGATCCTGCATCAGGATGGATTCAGGTGTCAGACTGCAGGTTGGTCTCGTGGCAGATATTCTAACTGTGGTCTTCTAAAGCAGAATGTGGGACCATTGGCCCTTAGCTACCACCTCAACAATGAGGAAAAAAAGTATTGCTGTTTATGTGCCTCCTCTTCGCCTCTCTGTACCAGTCATCGCTCAGTGCAGAGGGGGTGGAGGAAGGAAGAAAGAGAGTGGCTAGAGCTGCAGCGATACTTGATCTGCCTATGTGGCAGTCTGATATAAAATCATACCAGAAATCCTTTTTTTTAAAAAATGTTGTTAGGTCAGAGATTTGAAAAATGGGAGAGATAGTGAGAGGGCAAATGCAAGCAGCAAAGCTCTGCATGGACTGCAGCTGAATAGCTTGAACACAGCATACTGGTCATTGCGCACAAGTGTGTGAGAGACAGACAATATAAATGCTGATGTGGACAGCCAGGATCGGAGAGCCAGAAAGCTGTCAGAGAAACATCCCTTTGTGTTTTCCATCTCTCAGGAAGTAAACAGTTACCTAAACCCATTTTCATGCCCACCTACTCGGTCAATAGCTGCACTGCGCCTCCTGCTCCGCTTACAGCTCCTTAATGGTGCAGAGGAGCTTTGATTGCTGTGGCGTGGGCCCCATCCCTCTGGCAAACCATTACTTAAATCCAATCCATCGAAGATTTCTACTGCTCTTTCAGTGATGGGGAGCTGCTCATCAGCTGAGTACCCTCTGATTGCTTGTCACAGCCAGACTTCCTGGTTCTTTTTCCCGGATGGAGATATTAAATAAATCTCAAGTGATGTAATTACCATAACTCAGTTGACGAAGCTTGTGGGCAGACACAGCTCGGGGCTGGAGGGAGCTCTGTCCCATTTTCTTTGGTTTGTCTTTCTTTCTGGGCAGTTGCAATTGTGCCGATGCAAAGGATGCTGCTGCTGGGAAGCCAGGCTCAGCAGGCGGGGGTTATGCATCCTCCAAGCATCCAGAAATAATCCATGTATTGACTGGAATGATCTTCTCAAATGAGATCAGAAATAGTTTCTGGAGTGTTGTGCCTCGATATATCTGCTGCCTTGGGCAGGAGCAAAAAGCATGGCAGTCTGCACACAGGGAGTCTGTATGCTATTGCTTTCTCCCCAAGCAGGGACTGAACTTCCACTCGCTCTCTTCCTGCAAGGATCACGATCTGCCTCTGAGCTGATACAGAGCAAATTTGTCTACTTCCATGGCAGCTTGCTCTCTGCTAAGGGAAGAGAAGGAATTGTTCTTTTTCAAAAAATCAGGCTTGTCCTCCAACAGGAACCCAAGCAAAGAAGTACAACTGCACATCTTTTTCCTTGGGTTTAGGAAGAAATTGAGGTCTTTTTTGTTTTATTGAGCTTTCTCTATAAGTAATCTTGAGGCCAGTCAATGTGCAGGAGTGTGTGAGAGAGATGATACAATTGCTGATGAGGACAGCCCCCACCTTTCCTCCTTTAGGATTTGGATTTCAAATTCAAACTTGCAAAGCCACAGCACTTCTCTTCAGCACTAGACAACCCCAAACATAGAGCTTTCCTGGTAACAAGTCCTACACTAACTCCTACAAAAGGAATTCCTTGTCCCCTTGGGTGACTAGTCAGAACTGTGACTTGAATAGAGCAGCTGCAATAGATGGTGCATTTCAGGATATCGTCAGAAGGCATTTAGCCAAATGCTGAGTGGTTTTAACTATCCAAGAATGTAGTAACTGTCATGAAATCCCAAACCTAAAAGGACCTGGAATGTAGACATTAGGAAAAAAAAAAAAAAAAGAGAAAGTATATAATCACAGATCCCTTGGATATTTCTGCTACTCTCCTGAGTCAAGTCAATTTGTTTTACGTCTCTAATTGCATTCTCAGATGTATGCTATTTTAGCGACATGGAACAATCCTAGAACTAGCTCTCACTCATCTGATATGGGATTTAGAGAGAAAACAATGTTGTTAAACAAGTCCATTAGGGGCTGATCCTGAGAGATATGCCATGCTCTCCAAGTCAAGGTGAACTAAGAGGATCTAGCATGTCATCAGGCATTTGCTTAGTTACCAGGATTCATGATCAAACACAGTAACACTGAGGATATTCCTTCATGTATTCCCTCACAGTATAATCATGATTATACTGTGGCACAACACTGCCATACTCAGCTTAAGAAAACGGGACCAACTTTGTATGGGAAGACTGCATGTCTGTACTCAGGAGGACCCATTCGTGGTACAAAGGGGTCATGTGTGGTGACACCGTGCCAGGATGTCCAGGAGATGAATCTTGTGAATCCTGTGCTGAGCTGAGATCCTTCTTGAGCTACAACTCTGCTTCAGTATAATAAACACCTTGAACTTTTGAGACGGTTTCCCCAGATTCTTACAAATCCATATCTTAGGATTTAACATCTTAGGCTGCCCAGATAACTTCCTCAGCTACAGCAGCTTGTTTCTGGATCAGTAGGCAAATATACACACGCTGCATAAATACAATGCAGGCAGTGAAGTCACTTACAAGTCAGATAATCTTCTCAGTTTCATCAGAAGCAGATGAGTTGCCACGTTGGCAGAAGCTAAGGTCCAGACACGAGGAGAAGACCATTTCAGGTGTCTCCTAAGTGACCCTCATTGCATATAGTGGGTCTTGAGAAGGGAGGGGACACTGGAGATCAGAGAAAGGCACACAGTGAAGAACATTGTAGGAGGACATCCTAGTTTCTCCCTGTGCTGAAGAAGCACCCACCACATGCACCAGCTCAACATCGTTTTCACAGCAGGAGCAGTCAGTAGGTTTCCAGACCTGCCTGGAAATGTCAGGTAAAAAATACCGGGCTAACCCACAGCCTGTTAAGATACTGTGTTGCCTCTCTCTCTTGCCCAGAGTATGCTCTGCTGCATATCAGAAACACAGGAAAGATCACAACTGTCACTAAGTGTGCAAAGATTTCACTGGCAGGTATCATCCTCCTTGGTGATTTCTCCCACATCTTTGCACAAAGGACAAGTGCCGTGTCTGTCAATGGACAAGCACAGTGCTCATGGATGAAAGAACTAAGGGCTCCATCAGGAAGAGATAAGAGGGTAAGTGTGGATTTAAAGGCAGGGCTGTCAGAGATGGAGTGCTGCCAGCAATGAAAGCAGAGACAAATGGAAGAGCAGTGAGTGGGAAAAGTTAATGGATTTACACCACTGGAAACAGGAGTTGATTTTTGACCGTTGCACTTCTAAGGAGCATCCCCCAACAGCACATCAAGATGGAAACCTTGTTCTGAAAGGGAGGTCTTGGCCTTGCATGTGGCCCAGACACAGCATTTGAAAGGGAGGTTGAGCACCGCATTGACACACTCTCCCAAGGCCTCAGGAGCATGTGAAGCGAGAGACCATTACGTCCAAGTGATGGTCTACATCTACTGCTTCCTAACACACTTTATGTTAATTAAATGGAGATTTCAAAACCATATAAATTTTCTTGCCAAGATAATTAATTGATTTAGAAGTTTATGTAGTTAAAGGGTTTTGTAATTACATTTTATGGTGGGGGGAGCATTTTAGGGATCGATGCTGCCAGGTGCCACACACCTCCATGAAGATACTGAGTGCCTGGGTTTCCCAGGGGGCTGAACCCTTGTTGCTGATGAGCTGGAAATCCCCTCTAGTCCTTGGGGTCATGCAGCTTGTAATGAGCTGGTCCCACTAGACTGAAATATTCAGTCTCACAGCCCCTAAAAGGCCCCTCAAAAACATTTGCTTCTGACCCAGTGTTTGCATGTAGACAGCAATTCCCTGCTGTTGAAGGGGCTCTTCCTTCTTAACAGGCTTTAGCTCTCTCTGGTGATGGTTTTTTAACCCTCAGGTCAGATGCAGGTGACTGTGGCGATGGGCTGGCTCTAATACCAGCCCCTTCCAACTCAAGACTAATGTGGTTTCTCTGGATCCGCCTCCTAGGCAAAGGCTTGCTCTCATTCAAGAAAAGGGCAAAACCACAAGCCATTAACCCCAGGAAACACTTCCCTCCCTGCATCACCCCCAAATTCACATCCCTGCCTTCCTTACCCGCCCTGTAAAGGCATGAATAAACTCCTGGCCTTGAAGGCACTGAAGCTAGGTGGAAAGAGCTACAAACCCTTTGATTTGCACAGGGAAACTGAGGCACAGGCAGGAGAATGCCCTCATTCGAGTCAGCAGTGAAGCGCTATCTGAGGACCTATTTTACCTCGTAGCAAGACTCTCTTCAGAGAGCAATTTGCACATCCTTGTGTGATGTGCAAATAAGTACACACGCAAGATATATCTGTTTTTCTTCCCTCTCTTTATGACTGAATAATCACACAATCTTTGTTCCATGGAAGTTTGACTGCTGCTGTTTATTGCCCCCTGGAAACAGGATGACAACAGCCCACAGCTCCTCCACAGCAACTCGCAAAGGTCTCCCGAGCAGAGAATTATGCCCATTGGAGGCAATAAACAGAAGGAATGGGAGCAGGACTAAG
>NW_009608000.1:6729-11614 GCF_000690535.1 Cariama cristata
CATTCGTGTAGAAACTAGCAACGAGAAGGAGGAAAGGATGCCCTGGAGAATAGATAGTGCCTTAGGAAAAAAGTTTCCAGCATGTTCTAAAAATGAAGATTTTCACACATAAGACACAGGCCAGATTTGAACCTCATCTCACCCTTGCACCTGCCTGTGGTTCTGTGTAAGGCTCCCATGCTGCTGTGGCCCCATCAGAGGAGCTGGTGGCCAATGTTTCCCCTGCTCCAAACGATCACCCTACCCCAGCACAGTGGCCATGTCGTGGGCCTCTGCCCAGGCTCCCTGTGCAGGAGGGTGCATAGGGCAAGGTGGGCTTAGCCCAGTACAGGACCAGCTTTTATCACCTGCAGGGCACCGTGTTGCGGTACTCGTGGTAACTCTGGGAATGGGCCTGGGTCTGATGAGACCCAGAGGAACAGCACAAGCTGGCAGGACTGCAGCAATGACTGTGCTGATGTACATTATGATGATGAGGAGCTGCTGCTGCTATACGCTAAATGAAACCCACGGATGGAGTCATAGTCATCTAGGCAAAAGGCAGAGCAGGCAGAGCAACAATCTTTCTTTTCCTTGGGATGCTGCTTTCTCAGTTACATGGTGGGACTACGCAGAAGTGAAGAGTTTCTTCTGAACAAACTAGCTTAGTGGAAAATTGCAAAATCATAGGAGAATTGGCCCAGAGTACCCTGAGATATATCCTCCTCCTGCCCTCTCTGATGTGCTTTGGGTGTGTGATATCAGGAGAGCTTTGCAGAGGGAGATGGTGTCTCTTCTACCTGAAGCCATCATGTGTTGGGACTCTGCTGCTGAGCTCACCCCTGTCTGGCTCTGATGCCCTTTGGGGATGCTGCATTTACGCAGATAAGGATCAAAAACGTGAGGGATCTCAGCACAGGAGCCTGCCCACCCGGTCTCTTTTCTCTAAGGCAGAGCTGCTCCTGCAGTGGCATTGGCAGTATGTGTTACCACAAAATTGCTATCCCAACAAAATCCTGATGTACACAGGAAAAAAAAAAAATTAATCTGCTTTTGTTCTCTTCCCTGACCATCCCCTTCCTACATTTTTCTTTTTGATTCATTTTTATGTTCAGTGGTATAAATTTTCCGGGTCAGTGCTAAGTCCCTTGGTTGTGTGATCTTTACATACCAGCAGACATATGCAGAGAGATGAGAGGAGACCAAGTGCAAACCAATCCATCCTACTGACACTTTTATTTGTCTGCTTCTTTCCCCATCTGCCACTGTTCATTCCCTCTGTGTGTGTGTGAGAGAGAGAGAGGGAGGGATGTGGAAAGGGGATGGGATACTGGTAGAGCCACTGAAGATCTCTCTGCTTGCAACTGTAGCTCTCCCCTTTCCTTCCTACTACTCTGCTATCCATCCCTCCTACAGTCATCTCACATTGTCTCCAACCCTTTGCTCATGTTTTGCTTTGTGGCAAAAAAGAGACTAATGTGTCAAATAAAAATAACACAGGAGGTTTTAGTGCTGATGCAAGATGCCAGGGTGACAGTCAGGAAGCTGGAGCCATCTTCCAAGCCCAGACTCAACACAGGTGGTAAAGCTGCACTGTTGCTGGACGCATCAAGGGCTCCCAAGTGAAAAGCATCAGCATCCGCAGCTTGAGCTGAGCTCTGTGGCTGAAAGCAGAGACAGATGTACATTGTCTGTGGATCAGGCAGAGAGGGGGACTCTTAGCACATGCTGACTATTAATATTTCATGGTCCTGACATCCAGCAACCACACTGAGAGGAGAGACAGAAGTTTGTTCTTCTAGGTTCACATTTAGCCATGGCCTTCCCACTGAATGCACAAGCCAGGGCTAATCATGGCACACAGTGGAGTTCTTTGCTCACTAGGCCTGGGTCAAGACCCTGACTTTTTCATTTAGTCTGTATCAGCTGTAACAATTTCTACTGTACTCTGACCCAAAATGATTCTGAACCATCAACTACAGGCAAAGTAAGGTCCAGTGGCTGTTAAAGTCTCTCACCTATTAAATCATTCAGATAACCTCCATATAGAGTATTTAACTTTTCCAGCAATCCTGTTTTCTCTTCTAGGAACTAAGCCTCAAGAACTCATGACCCACCAGGTATTTGCCAAGTGGCATGCATTCAAAATGCACTTTTATAGCAGTGGCGTTATCACATAGTGAGCTTGTTCCTGGAATGAGCATTGCTTAGGAGCTGTCAATACTTTAATCTGATTTATACAAGCTGTGTTGTCTCTCTCTCCCCCCCTTCCGTCAAATGAGCACTAATAAGTTCTCAACCTGGACAAATCCCAGATAGTGGGATCAGTACCTGGCAATATATCAGCTTTGTTGCTGAAATTGGGGATGAAGCAGGGACAACTGAAAATGTTTCTCCCATTTGTTTTTAATTCTGCTTGCAAATAGCTTGGTGTCTATCTGAAGTATGACTGCCCTATAGGAATACACTTCATTTCTTATATTACTGTGTGCCAATTAAGTAATTAATGAAAGTCTGGAAAATCTATACAAAAAAGTTGGTTGTATCCACAGGGAACATTAATACCGCATGGTGTCATGACCATGAATAAAACCTGACAGCATGTGCAAATTCAGAGGGAGCTACCTGTTCTGCCATTAAGAGATCAAGTTCAGGCACTGTATCAAATGATTTCCAAGACTTGGTCTTTAACTTGCCTGTGGACTAGAAAATATTTGCAGGGCATATGGGGGTTAGTCTTTGTCCTCCAGGACTCAGTTGTCACTTTACAACCATATGATGTATTAGACATTGCTAGACATGAATGTCACTGCTTTTAGCCTCAAATTCTGTCAGCATGATATTGTGCCGTGATGCAGTCACAGTCAGCATCTTGATTTGATTTGTGCATTGCCTCACAATTTGCTCCAGGAGGGCTTAGGGTCCAATTCTGCAAACAGCCCTGCAAATGAGAAAAGTCATCCCCACCACTGCTTACAGACCTGAGCTCTTCACATTCAGCAAGCAGCGTTCTCAGAGGCAATGCTTGATTTCTCTGTGTTATCCAGATGGACAACAGGGGAAGAAACAAGGGACTTGCTGAAAACCCAGCCGCTGCTTCTAAGCTTGGATTTTCCAGGTGAATACATTTCAAAACTTTTTTCACCAATAGTGAGAAGGGAAAATCTCACTCTGCGACACTCAGTTTTAAATCTAGCTCCTGCAAGATAATTTTAAAAGGAATTTGTTGCCTGTTAAAAGAGGAGACCCATTCCCAACCCATACTTCTGGACTGTCTTTTGATTCAAGGCTGCCCCATAGCAATGAGCAGAGCTTCATCACCATCCCTTTAGATGATGTTAGTGAGGGTCTAAATAGCAAGAGTGGCTGTTGTAACATGAATATCTGTTTTCTAGGACCTGGATCAAGAATCATAAACTCACTTCACATAAACCAGTGAACAGCTGTCAGAGAGCAACAGCTTTCAGCCCTCATCAAACTAAACTAAATGCAGGCCAAGAAGTTACTGGCAGAAGACTCTCAATTCATCAACAACTTCTGAAGCATTTCTGTCCTCAGCATAGCAGCTTAATCTCAGATGAACCCATTAAATCATGAATCCAGAAAATTATCAGCAAATACATGTATTTGTATACACACAAATAGGTATACATGTATAAACTCAATGTGTGTACTGTCTGTGTATGTGTGCACCCTCAGATGACAAGCGATCGAATCAGACAACTCTTGTACTTTTCTCTTTTCCTTATACAAGAACTATGGAGCAATCACTGAATCTGAAAAATGGCAAACGTCAAATAGACCACGGGGAATAACTGTTGTTACAACATACGATCAGCAAGTGAAATATATTGCCTCAAGTTATCACCCAGGATCAAACTGTGCATTTTATAGTGGACAGCTATGTGATAATCCCATGATCTATCACCTAAAGCATGGATCTGCTCCCTGGTACAGACAAAAGAAAGGATTCAGTGGACAATTATGCTGAATGGGACAAAAAGTTCCTTTATTCTTGTACAACGAAGCTAAATCTCATCATCTTTTATTGTTGTAACTCTTGTGTTTTGTAATCCTCTTTACTGGACAAAAATATTCCAAACAATGCTAGTTTCTCAAATCCCAGAAGTTACAACTGAGTTTAGACAAACTTTTGCAGCCCTCAAACCATGACATGAGTAAACTTTCTGTGGATCCTTATGAACCTTTCTCAGGGTGAGGCAAGACCTGTCCTCATGATGTTACACAAAATCAATTTCCTAAATTAAATGCGAGTTTGTAATTGAATTTGGACATATTCGACTACACGACAAACACACTGCTTGTTGTACAATGTATAATGTCTATGTTTAGTTATAGCCCCACTGGGGAAAGGACAACTCTTTTTATTGACCTGCAAAGAACCCTGGATGCCTGTGCCACCATAGGAATAAAAAAATATTAATTGCACTAGCAGTCCCTTGAGCTATTCATGCCACGTCCTCCCCCCCCCGCCCCTGATATGAAGCCTTTTAAAGCCAGAAGTGGCTGTAAATCTTTCTAAATGCCAGAGGACCATTTTGCTAAAACATGATCCATCTTAACATCATGTCAGATTTCTGAATGAAAATTACTTCTTCAGTGGGAACAGGCCTGTAAGTTATACTGCTTCTCATTTCCTGAAGCACTGGAATTGTGCTGCTCCCTAATGTTACTTTATTAAGATGCGATTTGTCATCATATTGCTGAAAACAAGATAAAATGCAGGCTAATTAAATTCCTTATTTAACTTGATGAGCATCTGCTTTCTGTAGTCACATTCTTTTAAACAGAACCTTTGCGGCTGTTTCTCAGGATCTGGCTATCACAATTTTTACTGTGATCAAAATGGGGAAATACCCCCCCCCCCCAAAATAAAGACACATGA
>NW_009608000.1:11645-17050 GCF_000690535.1 Cariama cristata
CACATGCATTCCCATTGTCTATGGCCCTTGTTATTTATAATGAGAGACGTATAGCACCACCCAGGCGGACTGCAGCAGCACCTTGTGAGCACGCTGCCCTGACACTTCAAGAAGACTCCCTGTTGTGGAATAATTGCTATCCCATGGAGCCCAGTGGAAGTCACTGAGACAAGCTGGTAACAAAATACTGCAGCTGACAGCAAGTGTTTTCTAAATCAGGCTACTATACAAAATATAACAAACAAATCACCTTGTGACTTGCCCCTTCTGTAGCAGATGAGACTCCCAACATAAAGGCAAACCATCTCTGTTGACGAAGGAGGCTTAACAACCTTAAGCACACACTTCAAGATAAGCATGTGCTTAAGTGCGTTGTTTGCCAAGGCCAGATTCTGGCTCACTTTCCATGCACTGCATTCATGGAGGTTTCTAAGATGAGAGCAATCTTCCTGCGTCATTGGTTGAGTGAAGACTGAGGCAGAAGAGAGGCCTGTGCTGAGTCCACGTTCCTAATTAACGCAGTGGTCTTATGCTGCTCCTGTCTAAGTCACAGCAGAGGATGGCAAACAGTTGTATCAGAGCTCATTGTAAGATCAGAGCTTTTAGGAAAGTCTTGGGCATGCCACAACCCTCAGTCTGTCTCTTGGAAGCCCCCTTGGCATCAGACTTTGCATCCCACAGAAGTCTAGAGCTGCTCCACCAACCCCTCTTGGTCTGGAGTATGCTTTGAGGTCCTCCAAGGAGAGATGCTGTTCCTGTGCAAGGGCAGAGGACCATTAATATTACATTGGTGGTTAATTATTTAACATCAGTGATCTCTGATGCTCCTGCTTAAAGGATTTCTCAATATCTCTGGGTCTCTCATGCACCAGCAAGAGAAAGGGCAGAGAACTGTGGCTAGCTTTAACAAACAGGATCTCAAAAGTTGGCTTCACATCAATACTAAGGCCATAGGATTAGCTGCTTATTCTGAGCTTGAAAACCAGGCCAGTAATTTAAGCTCCAGAATAGAACTGGGGATGAAACTTTGGCTTGTTTAGCCTAGCTTCCTAAGGAAATAAAGCTTACGCAGTTAAATTCTCTGTGTGCACACAAGCCTTTCCTAACTTAGCACGCTCCTGCCAGTTCAACTGTGTTTCACCAAGATAAAGTTCTGTTCAGCATCTGGACAAAACCCCCCAGTTGTACAGAGCAGAGGGATGTGCTCTGCCCTGATCTTAGGCATATTATAAGACGTTGGAAAGTCTACATTGCTAGTGCCCTCACCCCAGCTGGATCACAGCTCATGTTGTGTTAAATGTTGGCGACACAGAAGCTTTGGAAACACCGTCTGCATCTCAACGTAGGATGTGAGGCTTTTTTTCTCTTTTAAATCTTTGTTCTGGGTGCCAATGAACTGCCCCCCACACCTGGGCTGCATCACATAAAAGATGAAGAGCTGGCTCAGCTTTGCAGCAGCCCTGTGAGCATGGCAGTGGCCTGGCAGCAAAGTGGAGGCCATGTGTTGTGCAGACCATTGCTCTGGACTGGAGCTGTGGAGAGGAATCCAGCCAAGAGGGACAGAAGGCAGAAAACAGACTCTGCAATCTGTTGGAGGGGTTGCACTATAAACAAGAGCAGGAAGGCTTCAGCGTGCCAGGGAAGGACAAGCTGTGTAGATAAAAGAGGCTGCTTCAAAAGAGTGGAGGGTGACTAATTTTCCTTGCACTGGGTGGCCAAAGAGCACAGGAAAAGAAGTGGTCTTCACTGAGCTGGCAGTCAGAGGAGGGGAGCAACCTGCTCAGGCTAGAAAAGCTCACTGAAAAGCCGTGTAGGTCTTCTTTCATCAGAGTTTCAAGGACAGCTGGATTCAGCAAACTCCAAACTTTGTCTTTGGTGCTACAAAGTTCCTCAGGGAAGGGACCTGATTCAGAGTCAACTTGCGGTAGTAGCTGGGCTGCCAAATGGGCCAGCAGGCCATGGTCCTTGATGTGCCTTGATGGAAGAAGGAGAGTAGAGGGGACTAACAGCTGTCTAAGAAAAGAAATCCAGGGTGAACTGGTGTGTGTGGGGGGTGTCAGAATCTCCCCAAATGCAAGCACCCCTGACCCAAGCCTCTGGCTCCCCGATAGGAAGCTTAGACCCTGCTGAGGACCCCAAACCAGAGCAGAAGAAGCACAACCCTGCAGCCTACAGGGGACAGGTGCTGTAAAAAGTATTCAGGTCAGATCCTAGCAGCCCACAAGAAAGGGTTTCTCCAGCCAGAAGAAGCTCTGCCAGTCCAGGCCCCAAGACCTTCTCTGAAGAGCTGATCTGAATGTCCTCAATCCAGCCACTTGACTGGTCTTAGCTGGGAAGGAACTAATAAGGCTCATAAGCATGGGATTAATTTATTTTAGAAGGTGCAACTACAAATTCTCCACAGCTGGTCAAAGACTGGCACATTTGGGCACTAGTAATGTTGTCTCTGAGCTCAGTGTGGGCTACTAAAGCCCTCCAAGAAGCTGGGGCATCTGAGGGCTGTTAGCCTGGGCTGATTTCCAGTTGTCTGCTGAATGGCCTTGCTACACACAGCATCTCTGCAAGCAATTCAGCCCCAGCATAGACTGCAGGTTGGCCACACATCCAGGATGAAGAGCAGTTCTGTCCATGTGGACAGAGGTGTGTTGGCAAGGCGCTGGAGTGGGGCAAATATATTCAATATAACAGCAGTAGGACCTCCTAAGAGCAGTTCAAAACCCCTCACAGGACAATCCATGAGATTCCAAAATAGCTCGAGTCACTCATATTTCAGATACTAGCTGCTGCTCATACAAGATGTACAACACAGGCAGTTCCATCCTCATTTGGGAGCCAGCAGTGAGGACCAGCCAGCCCAGCCCATGAGAGGATGTTTAGTGCACGATCCAAGTGATGGAAAGATCCTGGTAACAACAGCACTGAGAACCCCCACTTCCTTACGTTTTTTCACCAATGGGAACATTCCTTTGGAAGTGGATAAACCATTTCCTCTGCAGCAGAGCGGGGGTGTGCTAACCCTCCCAGTCCCCTCAGGATTTTTGTACTACATCTCTGCTCCCTGACCCAGTATGTGGAGGGTGAGTCCAAGCCACTGCTGGAAGCATGTTCTGACTGAAAGGACACCTGGAGTGCTACCAGCAAACCACTCTCAAACGGCCTCTCATTTTGTAGGTCTGTTCTCTGCATGGCTAGGCTGTTCCTTGTGCCTTGCTGAAGTTGTGCCATATGGAGCAAATGCTTCAGCATCTGTCTGTGTGTCTGCTCAACAGTGCCACCCAAGAGGTCTCTGCAAACAGTGCTCCGCTGTCATCATTGTCACGAGTTCGGGACAGTCCCTGATAGGGGATTTTCTCCACTTTTCCCAAGTTGTTGTTTTTTTTTTTCCCTCAGATCTCCCAAAGC
The DNA here is from genome assembly GCF_000690535.1 of Cariama cristata. NCBI lineage: Eukaryota > Metazoa > Chordata > Aves > Cariamiformes > Cariamidae > Cariama > Cariama cristata. The sequence goes on from NW_009608000.1 coordinate 15,048, forward strand.
ATAAGGAGCCATCACCAGAGACCTGGAACTGGATAGCTGCTGGGGGGAAGAAGGTGGCTGGAAACAGTTGCAGGGTTATGCTCCTCATGTTCTCTCTATCTCCCCCATCTGTGACATTGGGATCTGGTTTAGCTTTGGGCAGTTAAAAGTGTGACAAGAAGGAGAGAAAAAAGGTCTCTCATCTGTTCATTTCTCTCTCTGCTGCATAGCCAGCTGGAGTCTGCTGGCTTGCAGGGGAAGAAAAGACAACAGCAGGGGAACAGAGACCAGAGGGCTGAGCACCCTTTCCAAGCAAACATGCTCTGCAGGGAGGGGGCCTGGAATCTGGAAAAAGATTTGACTTTTAATCTTTTTCTTAGGAGGAGCTGCGGCAAAACCCTGGACTTGGACCTCTCCTCGGCCCGATGGTTTTCTTTAAAAGTGGCGTGTTTGTGGGCGCCCGTGTGCACGTGGCGTGCTCATGTCTGTGCGTGTGCAATTCCCAGGTGAGTAACAGCTCTCCCAGGGTTGTGCTGTGTGTCAAGTTTCACCTCGTTCTTGCTGCCTGCCTTGTTTTTCTCGGGCTGACGAGCTCCTGACTAATGGCAATCACTGTTGCTTAATCAGGAAGTAATTTAAGGATAACCTTTTCTAATTAACGAGCAGAGAGAAGAATGAATAAACTGTGAAACAGACAGCTGGCTTCAGTGTACCCAGCCAAAAGGTCTGTCACGTGGGAGAAAATGGCATCTGGGGACAGGGATGGTGGCTCCAGACCTGCCACTGGGCAGGGTAGTGAAAGTCAGAGATGGGAGGGGGTTATGGTGCTCCTCAGGGCCTTTTCTCTACTTTCTGCCCAGGTATCGCTCTGGTCACACACATGGGGATCACAACTGGCCAGGAAGGGTGGCTTGATGTGTGTAATCAAGCCCCATGTATAATTAAAACCCTGAGAGACCCCTTTATTCAGAACTTTGATGCAAACGTGAGTAATTACCTTATTATAAAGGTGTTCACATAATCATAGAACAGCCCAGGTCGAAAGAGACCTTGAAATATCATCTGGTCTAACTTTTTGTGGGAAAGGGAGCCTAGATTACCTAGCACCCTGTCCAATCGCATCTTGAAAACCTCTGGTGATGGGGACTCCACCATGTCCCTGGGGAAGTTGTTCCAGTGATTGATTGTTTTCAATGTAAAAAATTTATTTCTTAGATCAAGACTAAACCTCTTCCAGGGCAACTTGTTGAACAGCCTAGGGCCCAGTGTTGATCCGTGAGGGACCCCACGTGTGACAGGCTGCCAGCCTAAGTAAAATCCATTGATCGCTGTCTTCTGTGGCCTGTGAGCCAATTTCCCATCCATCTCACAGACCACCCCTCCAGTCTGTATCTGGCCAGTTTGTCCAGGAGGTGGCTGTGGAAACACGGTTGAATGCTTTGCTGAAGTCCAGGTAAACAGCATCCACTGCTCTCCCCATGTAAACATTATTTTGTTGTAGAAGGTGATCAGGTTAGTCTGGCATGATTTGCCTTTGGTAAATCTGTGCTGGCTTTTCCCAATCACTTGCTTCATTTCGTTTGTGATAGTTTCTAGGAAGACTGGCTCTACTACTTTTCAGGGACCGGAGTAAGACTAATGGGTCTGTAGTTTCCTGGGTCCTCTTTTGGGCCCTTCTTGTAGATAGCTCTGACATTTGCCCTCTTCCAGTCACCAGGGTCATCCCCTCATCTCCACCACTTTTCAAAGATTACACACAGCGGCCTTGCACCAATGTCAGCCACTGCTCTCAACACCCTGAGGCAAATTCCCTCCTCACTGCTGACAACAGTATTTTCACCCATTCTCATGCATTACCTCCATGTTTTATTCCCCACTCATAGTCACTTATTTAAGAGCCGCACGCCAGGCCCCACACACCAGAGGCAGCCAGTGAGGGAGCCCTGCCCCAGCTGTGCAGCACTGAATGCCGTCTGGGGCAAAGCGTCAGCCCGTGGCCGGCAACAGGGTCCCCGCACCCCGTA
>NW_009608000.1:17089-17492 GCF_000690535.1 Cariama cristata
AGGGTGTCAGGGGCGGTCTCCAGCCCCCCGACTCCTGCAGCGAGACCGCGCAGCCCGCAGAGCCCCTAAGATGGCGCCCTGAGTGGAAGACTACATTTCCCAGCGTGCCGAGCGCCCCACGTGCCGTTATTTAGTTCCCGGCATGCTGCGCGCTGCCGGCCGCTTGGTGCCGCCGGGCGGTAGAGCGGGGTCGCTGGGAGTTGTAGTGGCGGTCTCCAGCCCCCCGACTCCTGCAGCGAGACCGCGCAGCCCGCAGAGCCCCTAAGATGGCGCCCTGAGTGGAAGACTACATTTCCCAGCGTGCCGAGCGCCCCACGTGCCGTTATTTAGTTCCCGGCATGCTGCGCGCTGCCGGCCGCTTGGTGCCGCCGGGCGGTAGAGCGGGGTCGCTGGGAGTTGTAGT
>NW_009608001.1:0-1475 GCF_000690535.1 Cariama cristata
TACAGACACCAAGCAGGGAGGCAGTCCCCCTCCCCGAGTTAGGAGAGCTGAGCATTGTCCCCATTTTTTATCACCTGATTTCTGAGCTCCCGCAACGAAGTGCAGGACAGTGTTTTTCCCCACATCTACAACTCCTCAGGCACTGGCTCAAAATGACTTTGCAAGCCCAAAGCCAGCTAAAATGAGAGCTGGAGCAGGCAGCTGCTAGTTCCCATCTCATGGAAACAGAGATTAGCAAAAAAAGAGAGCATGGCTACAGCCTCCTCTGGTTTTGCTAAGCCTCATCCGTTTTGTTAAGACTGGGAACAGCTGCCTAAAACCACGTTACAAGTACATTGACTTTGGATCAGAAGTTTTAAATGCCATTTTTCAAGTGGAACCTGCCCGCATTGGGCTGCACAAAGCTTTGTAACCTGTGGTTGACACTGCCATGGAATAGACATTTACGGCCCTAAGAACTCAAAGTTTTAAAGCGGTTTAGGTTTATTCATTAAAGCTCCTTTAAGGAGACACTAAGCAGAAGTAGGGTGAAATACCTGAAGTCTTAAGCTAGGATAAATCTGATCACAACAGAACTGGCCTACATCATTTTACGATCTGACCTCCATACTTTTTGGCACTAACGGGGTTTTGGCTCTGCAGAGCCACAGCGAGAGGCAGGGAGGAGCTTTTCAGAGGCTCCTGTTGATTTCAGGCATGTCATTGCCCGCGGTGAGGCTGGGGTTCGGGTCACCAACCTTAGGAACCCGTTTTGGCACTGGCTCTTGGTGACTCCCCAGCAGGAAGGGCACTGCCCTTACCTGGAGGCTGCGTCCCTCCAGTACGGTGGTTGAGGTGCCTCACCAGCAGAGACCAATCTGTTTAATTATCAGGATACAGGCCAGGAGAGATCTTTGGCCTCCAGTTACCGGCAGGAGTTGTCCCGACTTCCCCACGCCACACACTGTTCCCATAATGGGAGCGAGAGGCCTCTGTTCCGACCAGGATAGCCTTGGTAGTGCCAAATCCCACAAGTACGAGGAGGGGATGCACTGAGCCAGTCCCTGGGGTCCTGGAGAGCACAAACAGCCCCAGCATCTCCTCATGGATGTTGTGCAGAATCGCATGTCCTCATGGGATGTTGTGCAGAATCCCGTCCTTTTCTGGGAGCGCCCAGTGGTGGGTGCCGTCTCCTCCTGAGTGTAACGCACCCGGGCAAAGCGCGGTCCCCACCGAGGGGGGATCCGGAGCTGCTGCTTTCCCCATCAGGAGAGGAAACGACCTGACCGCACCACTGGAGGGAGGGCTGGGGGAAAGCATGGCACCAAGTGACGCTGCCTGCCCTTCCCTCTTGACCTTGAGGTCCCCCTGTCCCTGCTTCGCTCCACTCCACGCAGCGTGCAGAAGCACGGGCAGGATCACAAATGCATTTGCCGGGGGGCACCAGGAGGCTGCAACTGCAGCTTCGTCCCCACACAGCTCGGCTGAGTCAACTT
>NW_009608002.1:0-225 GCF_000690535.1 Cariama cristata
GAAGAGGTCTGTGTCAACCGACACGATGCCTACTGCCGGCAGTGATTTTGTGCAGATGAAGAGGAACCTGACAACCGCAGGAATATCCTGGTTAGCTGATGCCACTTTTGTTGAGGATGGATTCAGAGCCCCTGGCTATCTGGAAGCTAAGTTGAGGGACTGGTGTTTGGGAGGTGGCTCTGGGGGGAGGGGACAAGGTTGGGAGTGGCAGGGGGGGGGGGTTTA
>NW_009608003.1:0-1397 GCF_000690535.1 Cariama cristata
CTGCCAAGCTGCCTTCCAGCCCACGGGACCACGGCCCATGCTGTTGCACAGGGTTATTTCAGTCCAGGCATGGGACATCATACCTGCCTTTGCCAAAATCCACAATGTTCCAGCCAGCCTGCTTCTCCAGCATGCTGAGGTCCCTCAAAGTAGCAGTCCTGCCTCCTGGAGTACCAACTGTACCGCAGTTTGGTACCAGCCACAAACCGAGTACACTATACCCTGCCTTCAAAGGCAGGAAACAGTATTTGCCCCAGTATCAGTTGACAATTAGCCACCAGCTGGACTCTGTACAACTGAATTCCACCCTTCAAGCCATTCCCAACCACCTTTTTTTGCCCTTCATGTGCCTGGAGAAGGCCTTGAGGAGGATTTACTCTATAATCTTCCTAGGGACCGAGGCAAGCCTGACCAGGCTGCAGTCTCCTGGATCCTCCTTTCTTGAAGATGGGTTTGATATCTGCCTTTTTCCACTCATCAGGAACCTTTCCCAGTCACCATGACTTTTCAAAGGTGACAGAACACAACATCAGCCAATGCACTCAGCACCCTCAAAAGCCTCTTTATCAGTCCATGGTCTTGAATATGTTCAATGGCTTAAGTACTCTCAAACTGTATCTTTCTCTACTGTGGGTTACGCTACATCCCACAGATTCTGCTCGTAGACTCAAGTAACTGGGCAGCCACAGGGCAGACCTCACTAGTGAAAAAAATCAAAGCAAACACAGGATATTGTACATCTCAGCATCTTCCATGTCCTTCCTCACTAGGTCCCCTGATCCACTGAGCAGTGGGCAGACATTTTCTTTAGTTTTTCTTTTGCTGATAGTGTAGTTACAGCACCCTTTCCTGCTACCCTTAACATCCCTTACTTGCTCCAGCTGCAGCGGAGCTTGAGCTTTCCAAGGTCTATACCTACACTCTCAGATACTGTCTCTATGTTCCTCCTGCTTCCACTTTCTGTGGGCTTCCTTTGTGCATCTGAGGTTTGGTGAGGAATTCACTCTTCTTCCACGCTGACCTTCTGCCAGACCTGTTCGAGTTCCTGTACATCGCAGGGGATGTTTATTTTAGTTTGAAAAGGTTTCACTTCAAGATTAGTCAGCTGTCCTCAGTTCATTTGTCCACCAGCACAGTTTTCCCATGACAACATTACAAGCAGATCCCCGAGTAAGGTGCAATATTTCCTTCTACAGCCCAGGGTTATGATTCTACTATCAGTCCTGACCACTTTTCTCAGTATTTTAAATCCCAGTCTCAAAGCTACTTCAGCCAACAGTGCCATCGATGGTTACATCTTCAATCAGTTCTTCCTTGTTTATGCATAACAGATCAAGTAAAGAATCTTCCCTAGTCAGCCCATGATCACCTGCATCAACTAATGGTCTTTAATATAT
>NW_009608004.1:0-406 GCF_000690535.1 Cariama cristata
CAGCAGGACGAGGGAAGTGATCATGTCCCCCTGTACTTGGCACTGACGAGGCTGCACCTTGAGTACTGTGCTCAGTTCTGGACCCCGCACTTCAAGAAAGTCATTGAGGTGCTGGAGTGAGTCCAGAGAAGGGCAACAAAGCTGGTGAAGGGCCTGGAGCACAAGTCTTATGAGGAGTGGCTGAGGGAGCTGGGGTTGTTTAGCCTGGAGAAGAGGAGGCTGAGGGGAGACCTTATCACTTTCTACAACTGCCTGAAAGGAGGTTGTAGTGAGGTGGGGGTCGACCTCTTCTCCCCGGCAACCAGTGACAGGACAAGAGGATATAGTCTGAAACTGCGCCAGGGGAAGTTCAGGCTAGAAATAAGGAGGCATTTCTTCACAGAAAGTGTCATTAGAATGGGGTGGC
>NW_009608004.1:447-12002 GCF_000690535.1 Cariama cristata
CACGTAGTGCCATGGTCTAGCTGACATGGTGGTGTTAGGGCAAAGGTTGAGTTCAGTGATCCCAGAGGTCTCTTCCAGCCAAATAGATTCTGTGATTCTGCGTGATTCTGTGAATTCATCAAGGGCAAATCATGCCTGATAAATTTGGTGGCCTTCTATGAGCAGGTTACACCACTGGCGGAGAAGGGAAGTGCAATCGATGTCATGTACCTGGACTTGTGCAAAGTATTTGCCTCTGTCCCATACGACATCCTTCTCTCCAAATTGGAGCAACATGCATTTGTCTGGACCACTTGGTGGATAAGGAATTGGCTGGATGGTCACACTCAAAGAGTTGCGATCAATGGCTCAATGTCCAAGTGGGGACCAGTGATAGAGTGGCATTCCTCAGTTGTCGGTATTGGGACTGGCACTGTTTAACATCTTTGTCAGAGACATGGACAGTGGGATTGAGTGCACCCTCAGCAAGTTTGCCGACAACACCAAGCTGTGTGGTGCGGTCGACACACTGGAGGGAAGGGATGCCATTCAGAGGGACCTTGAGAGGCTTGAGAGGTAGGCCCATGCAAACCTTGTGAAGTTCAACAAGACCAAGGGCAAGGTCCTACACCTGGGTTGGGGCAATCCCAAGCACAAATACAGGGTGGGTGGAGAATGGATTGAGAGCAGCCCTGAGGAGAAGGACTTGGGGTGTTGGTTGATGAGAAGCTCAACACAACCCAGCAATGTGCATTTGCAGCCCAGAAAGCCAACCACGTCCTGGGCTGCATCCCAAGGACCCAGGCCCATGCAAACCTTGTGAAGTTCAACAAGACCAAGGGCAAGGTCCTACACCTGGGTTGGGGCAATCCCAAGCACAAATACAGGGTGGGTGGAGAATGGATTGAGAGCAGCCCTGAGGAGAAGGACTTGGGGGTGCTGGTTGATGAGGAGTTCAACACTACCTGGTAATGTGTGCTGGCAGCCCAGAAAGCCAACCATATCCTGGGTTGCGTCACAAGCAGCATGACCAGCAGGTTGAGGGAGGGGATTCTGCCCCTCTACTCCGCTCTGGTGAGACCCCCACCTGCAGTACTGCCTTCAACTCTGGGGCCTCCAACACAAGGACATGGACCTGTTAGAGTGAGTCCAGAAGAGGGCCACAAAGATGATCAGAGGGCTGGAGCACCAATCCTATGGAGACAGGTTGAGAGAGTTGGGGTTGTTCAGCCTGGAGAAGAGAAGGCTCCAGAGAGACCTTAGAGCAGTCTTCTAGGATGTAAAAGGGGCCTAAAAGAAAGCTGGGCCAGGACTTTTTACAAGGGCGTGTAGTGATGGGACAAGGAGTTGTTATGGCTTTAAACTGAAATGGGAAGATTTCGATTAAATTTAAGGAAGGAATTCTTTACAGTGAGGATGATGAGGCAGTGGAACAGGTTGCCCAGGGAAGCTGTGGATGCCCCATCCCTGGAAGTCTTCAAGGCCAGGCTGGATGAAGCTTTGACCAAGCTGGTCTGGTGGAAGGCGTCCCTGCCCATGACAGGGATTATTAGGAAAAGAAAGAAAGGGTGTGCATGTTGAAATATCTCCATGTTTCAAACGGGGACAAGACTCAGATCCCTTTCCCTCTCTTGTATGTGTACTCCCAACCACTTTGGAAAAAGGAACTACTTCCATTTCACAAACATCTCTCATTTATGCATAGTCCTCTGGCCTACAATTATTTCATGAGCCAGCTGAAATTTTGATCTGACTGTCAAGGCACCAAAGGAGAATCTCTAACTGAATATTTGGTCAAACTTGAAGTTAGCACTAACCTTAACATTTACTCATAGGATGATTATCTGTGATGATAAGCGTACATACCAAAAATGAGTAAGCACAGACGGTTCTCAAATGACCAGAGATCTGGTTGTGTTCAGAAAAGACACCAACCAGTGAACCTGACAATCAATGATTTTGGTTATCTTATTTCGGTAGTGGCAATGTAATAAGCTCACCTGTCCATCCCAGTCACTGAATGGCTGAATTTGCTATGAATCAAAAGACATTTCTACAATCTTTCTTCACTGCTACTCTGCTTAGCATACAGATATTTTCACAGAAAGAAAAAAATTAGTTTATAATCAGCCATAGATCAAACTAAAAAGTAAGTTTCCTGCAGAATGGTATGATAGGTTCCCTTTTACAGTTCTTTATCATGAGATGGAACTGAAGTGATTTGTTCAGCCTAAAAGCTATCATCTGTTTACTATCTATTTTTCACTAATTACCCCCCAGAGTACCAGTGCTTGTAAGAATGCTTTAAGCTGTCATTTTAATTACATGCAGTAATTAAACATTTCCTTTCAATTGCCACAAAATACACAATCTCTTATTATTGTTCTTTTCAACTGACGTAATTGAGAAATTAATTAAGTTATAGGGAATTTTTTCTGAATAGGATTTGTTTTCTTAGTCTGTTCTTTATCTTGTGCAAATTTACTTTTTACTGTTTTAAGAACGGGAGGGGAAGCAAGGAGCATGAAAACCAGGCTCCGTTCATCTCTTGACAGAGGCAACGACAGAACCCTGATTTAATGAAACTATCAAAGCCCGGAGGATGAAAAGAAAAGCGTCTCTTCTCCACACTACTATAGGTGAAATTGTATTGAGTCTAAGGCAGGATGATTTTCTTTCTTAATGAGAAAAATACTGTACAGATGACAGCTTATTTAAAAATATCAGATATGCTGTAATGGTCTCCTTAAAGTTGCCAGTTTCAAAGTGAAATTTAATACCTATCCAGTCATCTTGTACAATTTTCCTTATCTTTCGAATGCTCTGGATTCCATTTTTTTCTTTTCAATTTGCCTGTGCCAGTAAAAAAGAATATACATTAAAAGAAGTGCCTGGAGAGGAGGGAGAGGAAGCAGAAGGAGTTATATCCCACATGCACTCTGGCGGAAGCTGGGGGTGAGGGAGGGAGATCAGCTCCTCTCTGCTCTGTCATTCCTTCAGTTCAGTTCTGGGCACTACCAGCAGTTTGTGCAGCTCAAGGGACATCTGTCCCTAGGCACTGAAAGCACATTTGCAGCTACCTTTGATGCTGACTCTGAATACAGGGTGGCATGTATCAATCACCTATTTTCATGCGAATGAAAATTTTTGAGATACGTGTGTTGGATGTGCCTATCAGAAGCAGTGGTTTCCTGTGGCATGGGCTCCACCTCACCTCATTGATCCTGCAATACAGAAACACTGCATAATGCTAAACTCAGCATGTGCTACAATGCCTTTATCTAAATGGGCATGTTTAGTTGTTAGCATCTCACCCACAGGAAAACCAGTTATTTCAAGAAGCAATTTGAAGTAATAATTTAGAAAAAGGAATATAGAGAAAGGTATAATTAGGTTGAAAATATGTAACCCTATATTTGTTTTTTAATAGTTGTAATGAAAAGAAGAAAAAAAAAGTTTTATTAGCACCATAACTGTTACATCTGTTTGGCGTTGTGCCAACAACTATGCTACCAGCAGCACCACCACAAGCAAGACAGAAACACTGGCACAATACAGCTGCTGATCCTGGAAATTCTGGCTCTGGTAGGACCTAATTATGGCTTGCAAGTTCTTTTTGTATTAATTAGTGGAAAATGCCAATTCATTAAAAGAATTTGCTTTTTAAATGGATCCATTTCAAAGACACTTGCAAGGCAATAATTTTATCATGCATGGGAAGGTCTCTCCAAAGCTAAAGGAAGAGGCAAAGAGATTCTTCAGTAAACAAAAATGTTCCAGTTATAGAATGTATTGCTTTTCTTGAACTCTGACCAGAGACCTGAAACTGGCCTTCTCGCATTTCACAGCAGTGTCCTAATGATGAGGAAATGGTTCTTCTAGGCTGGGCATCTCTCAGTGCTTTTTCTGCTTTGCCTAATAAGCACATATCAAGGTAGAGAGAGACAGGAAGTTATCTTGTTCTTCATAGGGACAGAAAGAGCGATGTAGATGATCACATTTCACCTTGCTTCTCCAACAAAGTATGATTACTTACACAGAGTTAACGTGGTGGGAAACACTGACAAAGACTCATCTCATGTAGATGCTATTCATGGGAAAGAAGAGTCTGCACAGGGCCACTGGTTGCAATTAGTTCACCTCCTTCCAGGCATTTCACATGTAAACATCTGACTCAGTGTCAGACAGCTGCAGTACTAAGATTTTTTTTAAAAAACTGCAGGAGCGCAGACCACAAAAGCTCTGCTCTGAGCAGGTAACCTCATTAATACTATTATTACTTTATGATCTATTGTTTGACATATACAGTCTGAAAACTTCTTGAATATTTTATTTGAGCATACAACATGTTACTGCATGATGCAAAGAGCCCTTCCACTTATAAAGCAGACATGGAGATTATAATTTTTTTTTTTTTAGATAATCTAAAATTGTTTCTCAGACTGTTCAAGTGTCCAGCTTCACCTGAATCACTGAAGTTAACACATAATACCACACAACATTGAGGATTCGGAGCCTTCTCCACCAACTGCAACAGTCTGACAAACTACTCCTCTCCCTCATGTTCGCAGATGTTGTGTTTCATTCATTCTTACAAAATATCTGTAATCTTCTTATCTTTTTCTGCTTACCTTGTCGTTATCTCATCTTGAAGTATAAACACTTCAGAGACATCCTTAGGGGAATGAATTTATGGCAGCTGGATAAATGACAGCCATAGCAGTAAAGTAATACTCCAAACAACCTTTTGTACTCCCTTGAAAAGCATCGTTATAGACCTATCTATAGAGGAATGCCTATGAGCAACAGGATGTATCCTCTTGTATTCCAGAACTATGGAACTTATTCACTAGGCACAGAAAAAACTTAGGAAATTTTGATAAGATCTAAAGATAACTCTTTAATTAGAATAAAAATGAGAAATAAGAGAGCCTATCAGGGACAGAAAGGCGAATGGAGCACATTCTGCAAAGAACGTATTTTAAGGCAATTTATAGTTTTCTTCAAACAAATAGACTAACAATTCTTGTGAAGAAACAGTTCAATGCATCAACCATTCAATCATCCAAATTCATCAAATCTTACATAAAGAGTAAGTCTTATTTTTTTTTCTCCAAAAAGACAGACAAAAAGTTCTCAGTAATACTGCTTTACTTCCCACATCTCTATGGAGATTTAACTCTCAAACAAATGATGATACTGTATTTCCGCACTAATCATTTCTGCAGAAACACTCAGGGAAAGTTTTTTTCAATATAGCTGGGTTCATCCAAAGGTAAAGTCACAAAGTTGTAACTGCTAAAGAGTCACTGGTTAGGCTAAAACAGGACTATTTCTCCTTTCAGGAGTTTCTCTTTCAGTTAAGATTCTTTTAAGTAACTGCACTTTCTGAAAGCGCAGCTACATGTTTCTCAGACACTGTCTGCTTTTCAGGCCTGATAATGCTTGATGTTTATAGTTGCCACTGAAGTATCAGTAGGATTGGTATGCAGAAAGACCCATGTTTATACTTATCCCCATGAGAACCAAGGGCACTGCTGGCTCTCTTTTGTTAAACAAATGAAAAGTTGTAAAAGGGTCGCACCTGGGGAAGAGTGCAGATGGGACAGGTGACCAAAAACTGACCAACGAGGTATTCCAACCCATCCCATCCCATCCACGTTATTCTCAGTATAAAGCTAAGGAATCATGAGGGTCGGTCTCTGTTCTTTCATGGCCGGGATCCCTGTAGGACCCTGCTTGTTCTCCTGCCTCCAACCCCGATCTGTGCATTCCTGAATCCGGTTCCTGTCGGCTGTGGGGTTCGGTCTGGGATGTCCGGGTGCCCGCCCTGCTGCAGCCTGCAATCCCCTGACCATCATTGGGAAACTCAGTATCAGTTTTGTATTCTTTTCCTCCTATTTCCATTATTGGTAGTATTAGTATTAATATCATTATACTACTTCTCATTATTATTGTTATATTAAGGTAGTTTTAATTTCCAACCCATAAGTCTCTCTCCCTTTTCTATGTCCCTTCCCCTCCTGGCGGGGAGGGAGGGGTTAACAGAGAGCATCTGCCACCCATTTTAAGACCCGGCCCAGCCTTAAATGGTGACAGTATTTTTAGGAGCACTCTGCTCAGTATCTGAAATTTTAGCAAGATTTACCTTAGTTTTAGAGTAGAATAAAGGAGCCTTTGTTTCCATGGCAAGAGAAGCAATTTGCACTATAGTACCACTGGCTGTGGGTACGACAGGCCCCAATGGCTATTGTTTCATATGTGCAATTCATAATCTAAGGCCACTTTATTCTGAACCAGTACTCTGAACACCATTACCAGCACTGACAATGGCACCCTACTGAAAGGATGCAGTGCAGGACCCCTGGTGAATCAACCCAGCCCCTGCACAGCCCTGCTGAGGAGGGTCCTTCCAGGTGGGCAATGCAAAGTGTTTGGTTTTGTTTAAATGAATCTTTGTTTTGTTTTGTTTTGAGAGAGCCTTGGTTTTTAAGGATGCAATAGATAAATAAAAGATCACCAGGCCCCCTTTCAGTCTTCAAGAGACATGTGGTGTAGACTACAAAGTTTCATGTGATGGCCATGAAATTGCAGGGAAACCTTCCAAGAGAAGAGTAGTGCACCCCTCATAAAGAAAGTAACACACGAACTATGTGAAAAACACAGGTAACGATGCTAAGGCAAGGAAAGGCTTTTCATTTATATTTTGTTTCTTAGCGGAATGTGAAAACCAAATGGGAAGAATTTTTCATATCTTAACAACAAATCAATATTTTTTACAGCTGCATAGACAGTGAAGTACCATTTTGAGCAGTCATAATCAAATATGGCTCATGGGCTTTATGATGCTAGCTCCTGAGAACTACCGAAATAGAATATTGCTTTGGCTAAAACTTCAGCGTTATGTAAGAACCTCGCTATAAATAATAACTACCTGTGGTAACCTAATGATTTGAAGGGCTAAAGCACCACCCACATCACGTATAAGCTGGCACTTCCTTCAATTTTTCACATCTGATACTGACATTTTCTCAAATCAATGGCCAACACAGAATTCCTCTTTGCCACCCAATGAAAATATGTCAGAACTTCCATATAACATAAATTATAAAGTTAAACTCCTTTTTGAGCAATTTTGCACATTTAGCCCCAGTGTAACATAGAAACCCAGGCTACCCTACTAAGGAATCACCTTCAGCCACTGTAGATAGAGTCAGCTCATTTTCCCAGCCTGCCACATGATTGTTCCCCTACTCTGTTCATAACTACACTGTAAATTTAAATGTCACATGCAATGGGGCATACACGTAATATTAATGGATATGCCACAGTACAATGCTTTCATTATTCACTTTTTTCTCTTTTTTTCCTGCTTTGTCACATTACTCTATGTAATTACATTGCTGCACCCTCCCTTGGGAAGCTCTCACTTTGTTGGCATAAGTGGCACAGCATCCTCCAGAAAATAAAAGCTTTCTTTTCCTGCCATGGTAAGACTGGTAGAAGGATTAAATGAGGGTCCTATCTTCCCTAAACACCACAAAACAGGTAGTTTCTGTGGAAGGCTTTGAGAAAAAAGAGGACAAATGTTCTCTGCCAGATGCAGAGACTGCCTTGTACACAGGCATAGGGAGGGGGGGGGAAGATCGGTAGACTGAGAAACTATGAAAGAAAATAAATCTGAGGTAAAAAGAAGGAAAAGTTAAGGTTTATGCCTGTCCCAAATAACTTCTGCACTTGGTACTGTTTGGCAAGGTTACACTGTTCTTTGCTATCTTCCCCACATCATGAACTCTTACAGAGCAACAGACAGTATCTTAAATATTTTGCAAACAGAAATTCAAAACACAGTCTTTCAGCAATAAAGAATTATATTTTCATTTACTGAGTTACATATACTAGTGGGTTTATTTGCAGTCACAGTTACTCACTGATTTTCATGTATTTGCTTTAAAATCAACAGCCCAATATAGTCCATTAGAATTTTTAATCTCTATTTCCTTTTTTATTGTAGTTAATTTACTTTCACAATTTTTTTCTAGCAAAACAATTTTAACAGTAAATACTGTTGTCTGTCTTCCAGGTCCACCTGATGGAGCAGGGATTATCAGCTGCTATCCTGTCTCTGCCAGTGCAACCCAAAACCTTGCAGCCGGCTGACCAGGTGATGTGAGATGGTGTCCAGGCAATTATTACCATTGATCATTCTCCCTTTGGGTCTCTTCTGTTATTTTATTTGCACTGTCCACTTATAGAAGCTGCTGATGCTCAAAGCAGCTGGAAATAAAAGGGTGATCTCTATCCCTTTGCCCAAAAATCAGAGGGCATGTCAAATAATTTCTGAATTTCTTCCAGATAAGGTCATGTACGGCCCAATGGGCGGCTCTTCTCAGCCAGTGAATTCAAAGGCCATTAACAAATTCCTCATTATAAGCTCTATGTCTAACACAGTTCTTCCCTAAAAGCCTCTCCCTCCGGTGCAGTCCCAGTTCTTTCCTTTCTTTATGCACACCCCCGTCTCCCACTCCACATATTCTTTGGCTCCTGCTACTTCCAGCTGCTTTTTCCCTTGCAGGAATATGAAAAAGTCACAGATGCCTTTCCACTACCTCTGTTACATTGATTAGTCATCTTCTGGGGCTCTCTCCCTCAATTTTCCTTTATGTTAGCCTTCTGGGCTGCCTTCGGTGCTGGTGGTGCTCCTGGCTGAGGTGAGGCCATGTCCATCTTCTGATGCTGCCTGATGCTGCCCAAACAAGGGCTGAAATCCTCCTGATGCTGTGCAGGAGTGAAGCAGCAATGAAGAGAGCTAGACTCTTCTGCCAGGTGATAGCCTGCTCCTATCACTTGCTTACATTCTCTACAAAGTCAGGGGAAAAGAAAGGCCTATGCCAAAAAAAAAAAAATGTTTAAAAGGGAAAAAGGATAGGGAGGTATCTTAATCAAGGGAATTAACACCATTAAACTCTGACTACCAGCTCCTATCAAATGTCTAATAAGAAACACCCAAAGACTTGCCTTCACTTTTCATTTAGAAATTGCACAGTGTTTTCTTCAAAACTTTATAAAATTATTTTTACATTTACATCAAATTCTGTAGTGAAGAAATATGTTCAGCGAGCTCTTTCTGAGTATATACAGGCATCCAGCACTGCCCATAAAAGGCAGCTGATGAACAAATATTTTGTCTAAAAGGAGATCATACACACGCTTATGACATTTTTCCTAACCCTAAACTGCACAATGTGAACCCATGGCATTGTGCATTTTTATGAAAAGATCTGCTTTTGTTATGCTTTTAGTAAACACTTAGTGTTTAGACAAAGGTGTTCTAAATGTTTTGTGATTTTTTTTTTTGGTTGCAGAAATCTGGAAAAGGAAAGTCTAGTGCATTTTACAAAAACACATGGAGATAAAAACATTTTACTTCTATATTCATGATTGAGTCTCTGTTCTAATAGAGGTTTCTTGAATTAGTGTTAAAATATTTTTTCAAGATTAGTAACCACTTGGACAAAACTGTTAATTTAGCATACAACAGAACACAAAGGACTGTTTAAAACATTCTTTTGCAGAGCAAATGTTTCAGTTCTACTGCTATCCTCTGCACTCCAAAGCCTTTATAAATATCTCATGTCTTAGTTACACAAATTATTATGTTTTCAAGGCAGACATGCTTTAATTACTCAAACCTCAAGAAACAGTGAGGTCGAGAAAGAATTATGATTTAAAAGTCAAGATAAAAATAATCAATCCTTCTTTCTTCCCTTCCTCCCTAACAAGGCAATGGGAAAAAAAGAATCTGCACAGCAAGGATTATTTGCTCACAATATTTTATTAGATAATATTGAGTGCTATTTCCTTCTACACATACAGGATAGAAGCACAATCATTCTAGTGTAACTGGGATAACTGCTATCAGATATATCTGTCTGGTGTGAATCATAGAGTTTCTTGCTAAAAGGTAATTTGTGCTATATTCTAACAGACTTTGAAAAACAAGAGTTAGTTCCTTGTTTTTTAAAAAAAATCTATTTAATATGTAACCCTATGATAATTACTGTGAAAAGGAAGCAGATTGTGTGTAAAATCTGGCTCTGGTATAACTTCATGCCTTCACAGCTAATTTTATATAGTCATCATGAAACGGCTGAAATTGTAATGAGCTTGCTCTGCAATTTCATATGGAAAACTGTTAGAAACCTAATCCATAATGCAAGACAGCAGAACACTTTATAGGTAAATTACCCACAACAGAGCAATAAATCAAAGTAAGTCCCATCTGTCATTTTAGAAGCAGTGGGAGTCTATTACAGTTTGGCACAGGTGTGATGCAGCCAAGTGGCTAGCACTTGGCTTGCACAGTGCCTGCTATTGGGAGGAACCAATCGCCCTTTTAGAGATGCAAGGCAAAAATAACCAGCCTGATTACCGCAGTAAGGCTGACCATCACAAGAAGCTGAAACACAATAATAGAAAGTAGCAGAACAAAAGAGGAGAGCAGTCTAGTGAGAATGTTCTGACTGATTTATACTCCTCTCTTAAAGTCCTACTCTCAAGCTGAGCATATGTTTATTTTGTTATCACTATATTGTTAAAGGTGAGTAACTTCTGATTTTTGATTAGGAGGAGAGGGGGAACAGTTTTTGTCCTCACTTGTTGCCATAGTATCTATTGTTTCCCATTTCAAAACTAGAAAGATCAAGGTAAAATTAAATATCACAACTACGTGCAGCAAAAGTCAGGTAAATATAATAAACACAAACTGATAAAGATGAGCTTACAGAAAGAGAAAGCAAGTGATGCCAGTAGAGGCCCTATCCTGACTCAACAAATATTTTCATGTTCAATGAATAAGTGTCTCTCTGTGCAGCCCACACTGGCTCTCGTGGCTGCATTTACATCTTCATTTTTAAGTCAGAGGGTTGAGTTCACAATGCTTTTAATTATGCATCAAAATATGTAAACGAATGCACATAATTAAAAGAATTAACATATCTACAAGTTCTTTCGTGTGCATTTTCTTTAAATAACAGTATGCACCCTGTGAAACAGAGTATCTGAAAACTTTTTTCTGAGCTGCAGCCATGTGTTTTTTCCCTTTCTGAATGCTTTGTAATTCAGTTATACCAAATACTTTTAATAACTTGCTTTATTCTAAGAAATGTCAGTGCTTTCAATAAGGCTCACAGAAGACAGGAATACTACATCTATCCATTTAGCAGCCTGTCACCTGGAGTTTGCCAAAATAGGATAAGATTATAAAATGACTCAGAAATAATCCTAAAGTCAAGATTTACAGACCATTTTCTACCTATAAGACACCCTGAACTTCCAAATAAAATCACAAAACAAAGAATTATAACTACCAGAAACAATACACAAGTACTGTCTCAGGCAACGACTCTCAGTTATGCCTAAATATTTAGGCAACAATGAATTTTCTACTTCACAATGCTATGACGACTGTAATACTTTTGACATAGTCAATACTGAGTCCCAAAGGTCTGAGACTGTATAAAACTTGTAGCAACTCTTGTACCTGATCATTCATAGAATCATAGAATCATAGAATC
>NW_009608005.1:0-36098 GCF_000690535.1 Cariama cristata
GAGCGCTGCAGCTGCTCTATAAATAGACCCGACAGGCTAAGATCTGGGGACTAAAGATTGGGTTGCTATGGAGATTGATCTGAATCAGATTACCTGTGGGTCTGTTTTCACAGCGTGTGCATGTGTGGTGGCTGCGTGGTTTTGCATGTACATCAAGCTGCTTTAGCCAAGCGTTTGGCTGAAGCCCAGGGGAGAGAAGAGGCAATGGTGAAGGGCCAGCGTATGACAAGGACAAGGAAATCTGTCCCTATAGCAACCAAGATTCAGTCCAGCTTCACCCTGTGATGCTGCAAAGAGGTTCCTGCCTGTGTGGCATGATACTTCTGTTCATGAATGGATTCTGGTCGTGTTCAGCCTATTTGCTGGCATCCCTGTCCGTGCTACCTCCATTTTGCTCTGGAAAACCGATGTGGAGGCTAAAGATGTTTGGCTGTGTCAGTCCTGTTTTCAGAAGGCAAAGAGATAATACCATCCTGCAGTAGGAAAGGAAGAAACCTTTAAATTATTACCGTTCTTCAGAAGGGCTTCCAAGAATGTCTTTTTGTATTACCAAAAACTGTTTTCACAATTCATTCTCTAATTTTCTTTAATCTGATTTATTCTGTCCTTTCCCTCAAGCTTTATGGGTAGATGGGAAGTGGAAACAGTTGGGATGCATCTGCTGTTTTATCTGTAAGGAACTCTTACTGACTGAAGTGATGCCTGTGCTCCAGGGAGGATGCTTTTAAAATCTGCCTGCAGTCTTGTTCTCTACTGGATTATTTCTTATGCTTGGAACTATCCCTAGGCGTTTTGCAGAACCACACCTATATTACAGACTAACCATACTAGATAAATATGCCATTGTCTGTTGTAGGCATGCTTGCAATGCTTTGAAAATACTTCCTTTTTTTTTTTTTTTTGGTGCCAAAGTGCTAGTATCTTTTTAGGAGTCACAGCATTGGCATGCACTGCTGCCTTGCCAAGGTAGATGGTAACATACAAAGCAGCTGCACCAGTATAGCAAGTCCGTCCAGGTGTGACTTTAGAAATTGTTCCATGTTCTGTCAAGCTCCGGAGAAGGGGATGTGTTCTCAGCTCCTCTGCGCCGTCATCTGTGTTTCTTGTGTTAGTAGAACCACTGTAGTATCTGGATAATAGCGATAATGGGCTTCCTAGAATGTTGCATAGTTTAAAGTATAAAACCACTAGCAGTGTTTTATGTTAATATAGCTGTTAAGCAGAGAAAACATAAAGTGGCTCATGTGAAATGGGGACTATTTGTCTGCTTGCTTAAAAGCTTAGTACAAGCAAAAATAGTGCTACACCAGAGATAGTGGCTGAAATCACTTGAAACAGACTTAGAAGAAGAAGTAACCAAAGTTTCAGTGGTAAAGATTCCATAAAGATTATTAAAATGTCTAAAGACAGGTCAAAGTTACCATGAATAGGTCATATTGTGCTTCAAACTGTGTTGATTCCAGTTCTACAGTGAGTTAAGTGGGGTTCCTGGCCAAGCAGGTGAGGTTGGCTGGTCCTGAGGTACTTGCACCTATTTCTCATAGCCTAGCAGATAGCTGTCTTGGCGTACTCAAGGTGTGTAATGTGAGAAAAGGAAACATAAATCAACCAAAAAGTTGGCATTGAAACTCCTGGCCCTATTTGTGTTTGTTTCAACTTTCAGTTCAGTCTGGTTGGTGTGGATCTTGGGTTCACAGTAAACAATGCACTACGGTCAGGCACAGTGGCTGTGGGTCTGAACTGAGTACAGGCTGTCTTGGCTGAGAATAAATAGAAATTCAGGATGTTCCAAGGACATTTTAGAACTGAAAATTTAGTTCCTTTTTAGTTCCTTTTGGACATGGATGGAAATCTGGTCTTTTGCAAGGCAAGATTCCAGTGAACCAGAATTCGTGTGGCTTCTGTCTTGTAATTCTTACTGTCTCCTTCACGACTTCCTCTTTTTTTTTTTTTTTTTTTCTCTTAGAAATTGATGTCCTACCATATGCTCTTCACTCACTCAGTTAGTAAATTGAATTGTATGGCCCTGATTTATATTCTAAAGGTAACCATGCACTGGTGAACTGTGCAGTCTGATCCTTATACGGAGAGCCCTTTCTGGTCCCATCCTAGACTATGGAAGAGTTACAAGGAAAGCAGGGCTTAACATTTGCCTGTTGGTAAATAATCTGCTGTCTTCATATCATTTTTTTCAAGCAATGATTTAAATACCTGCTGGCTCTCATACACTTGAGTGTCAGGCTGGCCTATCAAAGCTGGAAGCTTCTGTGTGAGGAAAACGACTGTAAGTGAGCTAAGTTGGGTTAACAGTTTGTTTTGTTCAAGTTATTCTTTGACTAAATGGCTTTGTTCTTCTAGTTTTGTGTCTAGAAAGAAAAGGTACTTTTAAGAAGACAGGGCTCTGACAGGTAGAGGAGACATGGGCGCTGCACAATTCATGTCTCTTGGAACTAATGCTGGGTATCGGTCTGACACAGATGGCTCTAAACTGATAAAAAATCTGCTGCAATTCTTTCACACTACTATATCCGTTCTGTGGTGTGGTGTTTTTCATTTTGTGTGTGTTTATATAGACTTCTATTTCTGGGAGGACTTTAAATTGCAGAATATCATGCAGGTTGTCCTCTGAGAAGTTGTCCTACAACCTAAAACATGGGTGTCTGGGGAAATTTGAAATGTAGAGTAGTGCCAGTAATAGAAGTGTAGTTTTGAACACTTTTTTGTCTTGAGTTACTGGGAGGCCGTGGGCTGGTGCTGGCTCTGGCCTTTGTCTTTGCGCCTAGGCTCCTGTGCCAATTTCTACTAGTTCGTGAGTATTGCCGACAGCTGCTACAGTACGTGGGTAGTGTTAGTTCTCACCAACCTGTTCACCATCCGTATGACTGCTTATTTAAATTACGGTGGTCTCTGATGCGCAATATGTTTGTGCGGTATGTTTCTGTGGTGGCCTTCGCTTCTTTATTTTTCTCGTTTTCTTGAGTTGAAGTTATAGGAAGTTTTCTTCTCAAGCGCTGCTTGAGGGTTCAGCCTTCAAAGGGCCTTTTCCAAGATGTTGGCAAAGGGAAAGCACACAGCAGAAGACCTTTTCAGAAAAAGCAACCTAGACTTAAAGCAGCTTGAGAGAGAGAAGAGGCTATCAATGTCAAAAGCTGTACCCTCTCAGGGTCGAGATAATCTCTCAGTTCAGGTCCAAATGCCAATACGAAAGAGTAGAAATTCAAGTATATCTCAGTTGTTTGATCTCTTTCTGTTATAATGTACTTAGTCTGTAAAATCTAGGAGCTAGAGGAAGGATGATAGCAAATCTCTGAAAAAGAAACTACCTCTTTATTGCCTGTAGAGAAGCTGTCATCTGTAGTTCTGTGATCACAGTACGGTCAATCAAATTTTCCAGATCCCTGTAGCTGCCCACACAAGCATTTGTGTGGCCACTTGGTGAACCAAGCCATAGAAATAACCTAGTAAAATCAGAAGTGACAAGGGAGGAGAAGGGAGGGTGTTGGTTTTAGTCCATATCAATTCCACAATCTGGTTCACCATGTAACTGCACGAGCACTTCTGCCAGCCCAGAGGAGAGAATGACACCGGCCTGACAGCAAGCTTTTGGCAGGTAGGGAGAGAGGGGCAGGACTGGAATGCCTGTTGGTGTTGGTTTATACAGATCATCAGCTGTGGTGGTTGATTCCAACCAGGAGTAGGAAGCTGAGTTCCAGCAAATATTGATCTAATGCTCTTTAATTGCTGTCATCAGCCATTACTAGATCTCTGAAGAAGCAAGAGATTGAATAGGGAAAGGCAAAAAAGCTGAACGTGCTTCTAATTCTTCTACTTCTTGCGCCAATCCGACAAAACTTCATCTTCCAAAAGAAAGCCTTTGTCCTCTTACGTTGCACTGTAACTATGGCCTTGTTAAGAATAAGTAACCAAATAAAGAAGACTCTAGAAGCTCCTGCAGAATATCTGCATCAGTCTGGTCTCTCTGTGTTGCTGTAGAAATCAGAAATCTCAGAAAGTGCTCAGATCTTTTTGTTTTAAAAAAAAACGGACAGAAATGTTGATGTATGGCATCACTAGGATACAGGTTCAACCATTCCAGGGACGTTGGAAGCCCTGCATGTGTTCTTGTACTGGTCTGCTTGGATATTATTTTGAAAACTTTATGGGTTTGATGGAGGTCTTCGTATTGCATACCTTGCTAGCTCCTTTGCAGTACTGTGGGAAAGATGAATTGCAGTCATAAGAGATGTTCTCCAGGCTACAGAGTAGGAGAAAAACCTCAGGGAATGGACAAGTTACTGAAAGGTAAGCTAAGGTTGTGATCTTGTAGCCTCTCAGTTACTTTGTAGTCATTGCATATGTTTTTACTTCATTGTAAATGCAGTTTACTTTCTCCACCTTCACTGACGGGTAGGATAGTCTCTCTTATAGAGGAAGAACATATGTTTGGTTACGACTGAGTAGCGGAAGTTCCTCGAAGGCATACTTCTAAGTTACCTCATGGTAACTTATTCCTGTGCCCATATCTGTAACTGAACAGTGAGTTCCTTAAAGAGTTCTAGGTAAAGCTCTTTTGAAAGAAAACAGATAAGAAAGCAGTTCCTCAAACTGAAGGCAAAAAGATCCACTTGATCATCCCAGCTTCATCTTGCTCCTCTCAAGTTAATCTATGCCAAGATATTTGCAGAATATGTTGGATCAAGAGCTGTTGCAGGACAGATTCTGCAATGTTTGCAATAGTATCATTAAAATGAAGAAACCAGAGCTTTGCTTCCCATGTCTGTATTTTCTTTGTTGTTCTGAGAAGATAATTTATACAAGTCTTGCTGCTCAGAGAAGGTAATTCATAGTGCTGTCACTGAGGAACATACAGCGACTGTAACTGGGGATCTACTAAAACCATGCCATGAAGTCTTAAAAAATTCAGCGTTCTGGGTGTGTGAGGGTTAAAGTTTCTTTCAGTTTATTATTCCATAATTAATACTTACCAACTAGTATGATTTTCCTTTTTTGATAAATCGTACACATACTTTTTTTGTGTGTTTGTGTTCTTACTGGTATTTGGAAGGCTAATGAATAAAAATCCCCAGCTCTGTACCTGGAATGTGAAGGGCTGGGAAAAAACCAAATATGTTGTGAGACTTTGAACACAACTGCAAGATGCTGACAGTTACAGTGCCTTTAACTAAATTTTGGTTGTGAAGTAATAAGAAAAACATCAAGAAAGTTACCTAATTTTGCTGAGATTTACAGATTGTTAGTGAGTATGTTATACTTCTATACAAATAAAATCTAAACTTTATGCTGCAGAACTGAAAGATTTTAGTACAGTAATAATAACTCTCTGAATTTTGTGGTAGCCTTAGGGTGTAAACATGAACTGAAATAGAAACCTTACTCTGAATATGCCCTAAAAGGCAATCAGTTCAATTTTTTTTAATATAGGCAATCAGTTCAATTTTTTTAATATAAAAATAACTTTCTTAATGCTTTCATTGCGATGCTTGGTAAACTTGTAGTAAAGTTTGAGCATCTCTGATTTTAGTTTCCAAAACTTTCTGTTTCAGAAAATTTCTGTTTTCAGATTGTTTTCAAATGTAGGTAGGGAAAATTGTAATATGGAACTTGATTACTTTTTAAGATTATTTTTTTTTTCTTTCCCCCTTCCCCTCTCCTTCAGGAATTCAATGAAGTATGAGTGGTAGAATTGGAAGGAGCAGTTTTACAGTGCTTACTGAATTCTAGATGTCTGTTAAGCATAGTTATTGACAAATAGCAATGCTGCAGTAAAATATCAATTGTACCAAGAGGATTTTTCTGTTATAAAATGGGCAGAGAAAGTAGTGTAGGAGGCATGGGCATTAAGAGTAAATGGTGAAGATACACAAGATAAATAGAATTGAATAAAGTAAGTGAAAAGTACAGTATGCTTTACAAGAAGCACTTTTGCTACTGCAAACTGCAATTCCATCGAACTGCAGTTCCATATTTTCACAGAAGAAGTGTTAGAGATCGCAGTCGTTGGGAATTATGGAGATCATTCTTGCTCTAGGCCACATCCAGGTTTGGGAGGGTGAGGTGCGTTATATCAAATTGGACGTCTCTTGATATTACCCCTTCTTTAGTTATTCTGTTCATCAGACAGCTAAAGTTCAGGTTGTGTTTTTTCTTCAGTTGTGTTTAACTGTACAGAATTGCCAATTAAAGCTTCTTTCCCAAGCACTGTAGGAATCCCAGGGATTTGCCTAAACAATACTTTTGCCTTGTACCTTTTCATGCATAGCTCTTTGCCAGTGATATGCTTACTTGTTTGGCTGTGGTCTTTCTGGAGATCCTCTTGTACTTTTTTGTGTGTGTTTTTCTTCAGCTGGCTCTGCTTTTGTGGGCGGGTGGTTGTGGTTTTATACTCATGAGGAGAGGGATCTGTGGATGGCGATGACTGCACAGAACGCTGAAGCTTTTTGGGAATGTAATTAAGGTCCTGAAGTTGCTTATATGTATTTGGTATTCCTGATTGTGCCTTTGATGCTCTTGCTTTTCTTGATCATAGATTGAACTTGCCAGAAGACAGTTCCAAACAGATTCTGTTCCCCAAGGCAGTCGATCACAGCTGGCTGGATAACTGACGACTGGATCGATGAACAGAAATTCACTGAGATGACATAGGGAGGGGCGTCAAGGACAATGGTGCAGAAAAAGAAAATCTGCCCTCGGTTACTCGACTATCTTGTGATCATTGGAGCCAGGTAATGTAAAGGAGTGTCATCATCACTTTTGCTTGGGCAGTAGAGGGGGGTTAAATGGCCTAGCATCCATTGATGAACCCTTGCTTGGTGCTGAGGAAGCGCTGTCTGCAATGCCTGCAGAATGCTACCGTGATGGGAACATTTACTTGGGCCAGGGCACTTTTTGAGAGACACTAGCGCAGCCAAAGTTTTTTAACTTGCAGTCTTTAGACTCTTTTTCAAGGGTGTGCAAAGGGTGACTAAGAAAAACCAGTTTATATATGACTCTCTGGTAGCCTATGTGTCTGAACTTCTTTGCTTCTACTGGCATCAGGACAGAGGGATTCACAAACTGAAAATACTGCAAGCCATGTGCAAGTTAAATATTAGTTTGGGGTTACTTTTCTAGCTTTTGAAGTGTAGTCTGTAAACTCAGTTTTAAAAAAAAAATCTGGAACTTGCCTTACTTGACTGTTTCTCCCTCTAATACTGATTTATCCTCATAGGAATTACATGAATGCTTTCCTTTTTTAAAGTCTTATTAACTATCAATAGACAAAATGTTATGCTTATTTACTTAAAGCATATATGAAATGTGGGGTTCATATGTGTGTTCTTTGTCAAATACACAGGTGCTCAGTCAATGTTATTTTTCTTCATTCAAAGTTTTTGCGGTAACTTTCTGCCAGTCTATTTAATGGGTGTATTCCAAAGTCTATTTTACTTTCATTTCTAAATATCAGTCGTTTATGTGCATCAGCCTGTTGCCTTACCTCCCACGTTCTTTTCAGAATACTTTGAGTGCAATATTTAAATAGGCTAAGTGGAGGAAATGACACAATCCTAAGTAATAATTATTTTTATTATTGTGTTTTATGGTCAGAGTAATGGTTTCATTACTTCTTATTGTCTGTAGGAAAATAACCAAGTTTTCCATATGTGTGTCATTGAGTAGGAAAAGGAGGAGGAAGAAATGTTAATTGCCTCCTCCAGTGACGCTTCAAGTGTCTGATGTTCTCGCTTAGAAATCTGCTAGCATCACTTCTGGACTCCTGCAGTTCTCTGGCTTTTTGCTGGGCAGCAGTAGGTAGACTGTTAATGCTCAGAGCTCTGGTGGCTCATTAGGCACTTCAGCAGTTGCCTGTGATAAGAGATGGAGCTGGCTGAAGTAGCCTCTACTGCAAAGACCTTAGGAGCTCTGTGTGGCCTTTACCATTACATCTTGTTATCCACCGTGTGCAAATAGCAATACCTTTTGGAAGTATTCCCTCTTATTAGATGCAAATTTTCTAAATGTCTGAGCAGACTCTGTAGCTAGTATTGCTGCAAAGGCACGAACTGGTGATATATTCACTGGTATTTTGTTGAAGACTTTTTTTAACCATTTACTGCCAAATAGTCTCTCTAAACAGTGCCAGCATTATTTGACATTTCTGCTTCAGCAGATGATGCATTAGTTGCGTCCACTAATACATAAGAGCTTTTTAGGGTTTCTTTTTTCTTTTTGTACAGTATTTCAGTACTTAACTGTACAAGCAGCATAATTTTTGTTAACAACTTATGCTTTATTACAAAAGCGCTTTTTCTTTAATAAAGTATTAGTTGAGGAGAATTAGTCAGCAGAGCTATGTACACTGGTGATTTTCTTTTGTAAATTACAGACATTCTATTGCTACTTGTCTGGGTTTTCTCACCTCTCAGATAAGAGAAAAGCAAATGCCATTTGTATTTTGGAATGGGCAAATCTAAAGTATCAAGGTGAGAAAATGTCTTATATGAGATCCCGTAGGAAAGTGATGGTGGAGCCAGGTCTCCTACATCCCATTTAGTAAACATGATACTAAATGCTAATTACTTCAGAAAATGGTGAGAGATCAGACTTTATAGCAAAGGGGTCAAACCAAAGAGAGGTTGTTCTGGGGACAGAGGTTGACCAGGGGAAAATCAGGGGGTTTTCATCTGACTGTATATTTGGAGAGGGTCAGTGTATTTCCTACCCAAGTTTTGCCCAGAGATCTGTGCAGATAAATTAATTTTGGAAATCAAAGTCAGGGAAACATGGTAATACGATGCTCTCCTGGGAACAACATACTCTTGAAAGTCCTTTTCTCGAGCAGATTTGAACAGGCTCCTTGTTGGGCCTTAGTTAATGATGGTGTAGACTTTTTTTATTTAACATTTCTGCAATTATGGCCTTGTGCTAGTGATTGAGCATTGTGGCTAGTGACCTGAGAAGCTGCACTTTCCCTTGATAGCAGGGGAGAGAAGAAACAAAGACAAAACTGGGCCCACAGGCTCCTGACATGTTAGTAGGGAGATACCAAAGATTTTTATTGGCATTAGTCAACTATGTATGTGTTTTGTTTGCTTTTTTTTTTGTAGGCAGCCAAGTAGTGATAGTGTTGCTCAGACTCCTGAACTGCTGCGACGTTACCCTCTAGAAGACCATGCGGACTTTCCTCTACCGCCTGATGTTGTGTTCTTCTGCCAGCCAGAAGGATGCCTGAGCGTGCGGCAAAAGCGCATGAGCTTCCGTGATGACACTTCCTTTGTCTTCACACTCACAGACAAGGATACAGGCGTCATTCGCTATGGAATCTGTGTCAACTTCTACCGATCCTTCCAGAAGCGAGTACCCAAGGAGAAAGGAGAAGGCACAGGGGGGCATCGAGCTCGGGAGGGACAGAAAATCCCCAAATCTGGGGATGCATCTGCACCCCAAGAGGAAGTGGGCACAGAGAGTTCAGAGAGTGGTTCTTCACTGCAGGCCCCAAGTACGGAGTCTACCCCAGATGTGAATCGATCACCGCGCAGTAAGCGTCTGGCTAAAGGCAGCCATCGCTCTCGGAACAGCACTCTGACTTCTCTGTGCATCCTTAGTCATTATCCCTTCTTTTCCACCTTTCGTGAGTGTCTGTACACCCTCAAGAGACTTGTGGACTGCTGTAGTGAGAGATTGTTGGGCAAGAAGTTGGGGATTCCTCGTGGGGTACAGAGGTATGTTGCGGGAGAAGAAAGAACTCTTTCCTCCCACTGTTTGTGTCTAGGGCTGCAATTGTCTGCATGGCAAATTGTGGCTACGGGTGTGGTTGCACAAGCAGCCAAACGCCAACGGTTAACCTTTTTGCTGTTTTAACCCAGCATCACAGTAGGAAAAGCAAATTTTTGTGATAATTTCTTTAAAACTTCTCTGTCTGATTCTGTAACCTGGTATGATTGTAATTGTTGATACGCCTAAGGAGGCACTATCCTGTAACAACTGACTGAGCATGATCTTTCCTGAAGCTGAGCGCTGATGCTGTTACTGTTGCTTTGGCATATAAGCTCTGTGGCTGTGTACGTCAGGACCGATTCTCTGGCAAATGACAAACAGCCAAGAAATAACAGAGAGAATTTCCACTTGGGGCAAGAGGGAAATGATGAAAGTGTGCTTAACGAGCTTGTGAAGCAATCTGAACCTCAGCATGGGAGAGAAAAGACTAGAGAAACTGAAAGAGATCAAAGTACAGTATTTGAAGGGGAGAGGGAGGAGAGGTAGAAAACAAAGGAGGTGTCTAGGAAGCATATGGGAATGGGGGTTGGTAACAGCAAATTAACAGGAACTTGTTGTATTTTTAATGTAATGTAGTAATCTTGCATGTCTGCTATTATAATGTTGGGTATGTAACAAAAACTGTTGCACTGTAGGGTACAGAAGGAACAATGTCTTTATGCATATCAGTCGTGGATGTATATCTGTGCTATTGTGCCTGACACTTACATTCCAGGATGATGTTTTCCTTTCCAGTATGCTAGCTGAAAAGAGAAAATATAAAATGAATCTCTGGAGAAGGAGGGGATTATCTCAATAATAAGGGATGGGTCTGTGAGATAGCTCATATTGTGAGTTAAGTAGCTTGGTGCACTCCAAATTAAACTTGTCAAAAGCAAAAAATGACAGGACTTCTGTCACTTTCATCTTTATAAGCTCTTTACATTTTGCATAAAGGGGAAATCTTTCCCGTTCACAGAGCAGTAGCCTACTTCTTGGGTTAATGCCCTGGAATAGTTCTAGGAGAGTGTCCTGGATTTATGACTGACTCCTGCATTAGCAGATTTATCACCTGAATCCACTGACTGTTGGGGAAAAAATGATTCTGTCAGAACAAAACTTTTTTTTTTTTTTCCTTCCAATGGAAGTATGTATTAAGGGAGCTTAATTTGTCACTTGGTTTAGTCTGATAATTACTGAGGCAGAAAAAAGCTAAATTTCATGATTTTCCTCAACTCTCTGAGCTCATCTGATTTTTTGAAAGGGGTGCTAAAATATTCCTGTGTTTGAATGGCATGTGGTATTTGAAAAATTTGCTCTTGTTGGACATAAAGAGAAGAACTGAGTGACAGATGAGGAGGGCAAGAGAAGTGATGCTGAGCATACGTATCTGGGAAGAGTAAAGCAGCAGGTTTGAATTACCATGTGGTTTGCAAGCTGTGACCTGGAAAAGTAGAATAGTTTTGAAGTGATGGCAGAACAAATGTGAAACTGAATCCTTGGTTGAGTGTGCCTGTTAAAAACGTAATGTCCCGTGCATCCCAAGCCGCTGAAGGAAGAGTGGAGGATGAGAAACATCACAGTTCTTAAGAGGTGTACTTAGCATAATCTCAAATTGCCCTTCTTTTGACCTGCCCAAATTTCTCTTAATTTTTCTTCCTTTCTGAAGCCTGCAGTCTCATGATCTTTTTTCTTTAATTTTTTTTTTTAAAGTTGTGAACTGCAAGGTAGAACCACTAATTTGAACCCGTACCATTTTGAGGGATCTGTTACAGTAACTGAAGATATTTATCAGGCTGAAGTATTTTGCAGAATGGCTACAGCAGGTTTGCAGCCTTCACTGTGCTACAACGTTAAGGGCCGAAGCGGACAAGCCACTTTGCTTCACTTGTCAGACTCAGTTTCAAGTTCTGAAGCTCTGAAGGCCCAGAGCAATATGGTACATGCGTTTTGGCCAGCCTGTCTGTGAGCTACAAGTTTGCAGATTGCTAGCTTAGGGCATGGCAAAATTGCTACCTATTTTGCTAAGGTACCTAAATGCTTTCTAGAGAGCTTTCAGAAAGTTATATTCTCAGGTGAAATGTATCCACTTCTGCCATGGGTTATTCAGCTCTTAAGAATGATACAATACAATTTAGGACAGGATGAAAAAAAGAGTATTTTTATCATACCAAAACATCTGGGAGATCCTGGTGTGGCATATTTTTATTTTCTCAGGTTTAGTTCCTATTGTTGCAAAGATTTTTAGGACTGCTGGAAGCAGAATCCTACAATCAGTCATCCTGGGGGAGATAGGAGGGTATCCTATGTGTATGCCAAATTTCAGGCACCAGGGCGATGAGAGATCTTCAGAGATCTGGACCTAATTGAACCCTTGAAATGAATGAATGAACCCTCAGGTGGAAGTGACATACTTGTGTTGATTCCTGTCACAGAAAGATTTATGCTTTCCCACAGTGGTTGTTTCAGTAAGCGTAAATCCCTACCTTCCATTCCTCTGTGTGACCAAATGTTCGTTAGCTGCATCTTTTAATTCTCAGTGGATCTGCCTTTTCCCTGGAGGAGCCTTGCGGATTGGCTGTCAAGTGAAGCTCTGGGAGTATTAACCTTGTTGTTCTCCCTGTACAGGGATACCATGTGGCGGATTTTCACAGGCTCCCTGCTGGTGGAAGAAAAGTCTAGTGCGTTGCTACACGACTTGCGGGAGATTGAGGCCTGGATATACCGGCTGCTCCGTTCACCGATGCCTGTCGCTGGTCAGAAGCGGGTGGATGTGGAAGTCTTGCCACATGAGTTGCAGCCAGCTTTGACCTTTGCTCTTCCTGATCCATCCCGCTTCACCTTGGTGGATTTTCCATTACATCTGCCTTTGGAATTGTTGGGAGTGGATGCCTGCTTGCAGGTGCTGACCTGCATCCTTCTGGAGCACAAGGTAAGAAGGGAAGAGTTGATCTTTGATAGGTGTCTGATAGCTTTGCCCTCTTCGAAACCAGGGTAGGCGGGATGTGTAGAACAGCTGTCTTTTGCACTGCCTGGAAGCGATTTGTCTGTGCCGGGGAAGGAATAGTGCCTTGAGGTTCCTGTTTTGAAAAGTTTTTTTGCTCTCACTCAAAAAGCACCTGAAGCTTGTTTTCAGACAGATTAATGGAGGGTCACCCAATTCCCAGCCATCAAATCAGAGGCCTGCGGGCTGTGATCTTTGTTGTACCCCTTCGGGGGAGTATTAGGAGTGAATGGTTGCTGCAGTGCTAATGTGAGTTTCTTTGGTTCCAGGTTGTATTGCAGTCCCGAGATTATAATGCGCTCTCGATGTCTGTGATGGCCTTTGTGGCTATGATCTACCCATTAGAGTACATGTTCCCAGTGATCCCTCTGCTTCCCACCTGCATGGCCTCTGCGGAACAGGTACAGATTTTTCCTTTACTGGTCTTTTGCAAAGGATATTTCTGTAATGTCTGAAACTTATATGGGAGTAGTCCTTGTTTCCTTCCGCGCTGTTTTCTCAGGGATTGTAGCAAAGTCTACCTTGCAAAGAACATTCTTTGAGCACCACTAACGATTTAAATCATAGGTAACACCACTTATTTAGGATCCTGTCAAAGCATGCTTAGTGCATAGTATGATTCAAAGCAGTAGTTCACAAACAATGGACTGAAAGGCCATAGATCCACAATATTATGATGAGTATTTACCCCTCTCCCTTCCCCCAGCTGAGTATTAAGGTTTGTTGGGGAAGGTCCAGAGTAACGTTTAAGGACGCTTGAGGGCTCTTGATTCAGAGTTTAGAAGCTATTGCCTGCAATTTATTCTCCTCAGAAATATGAAGTGTTGAGTTACTTCAGCTGGGAGCCTGGGTTTTGCCAATAGTTGGCTCTCTGCAGGAGCTCATTATTTTGCTTGGAAAGATAGAATTCAGGCCATCTTACTACTTCAGTGCTGTCCTGCAGCTGATGCTGCAGGTTTTTTCTTGTACTGCTCCTTAGAGGTGACCAACTGTTCTAGATTAAAAGAATAAATTAGCCTGCCAAGCCACTGGTCTCAAGCTGCTACATGCCTTATTGATTTAAACCTTTTCCCTCTGCTTATTCCCTTATAGGAAACAACCTGAATTTCCCCTTAGGTTTTCCATGTACATTTGAAAAAAATATGTCTATTTCTTCTGATTCCTAGAGATGTTATTGTTTTGAAAGCAAATTACTATTACAAGGGTAAGAGTAAAGCCATATTTACAGTGGCACAGACTCAGTTTGAGCTGAGAGTGTATTCATCTGTGACTTGCTGCCTCTCTATTTGGGCTTTTCCTCTGAACATCTTTTTGTTTGGTCCATGATAGAAATGGCAAGCTGTTAGATTAGCAAAGTTTTTTCCAAAGAGCCATGCAGCCGTATAAATTACGTCCTGGGGGAGGGGGACGGGCATGGACAAGGGAGGTGGAAATTTATTTTCTTCTACATGAGAATCACAGCTCTCCAAGCAGGAGTTTTATTATTTTTTTTTTTTTCTTCTTAATGTTTCTATTGTATGGAATTACTTATTTATCAATGCCTTGTGTGTTGTCTCCTCTGCTATAAACATACTGCAGTTAATAAATAAATATTTGGGAAGAACGTGGTGATATCAAGTGCAAATCTTGTCCTTGTTGAAGTCTCCCTTTCTTTCAGTTGCTTCTAGCCCCTACACCTTATATCATTGGTGTTCCAGCAAGTTTCTTCCTTTACAAACTGGATTTTAAAATGCCTGACGATGTATGGCTGATTGACCTGGATACCAATAGGGTAAGTGGTGCCCATAGGGACTTGTGGCTTTGTTTCCAGGCAGCTTTCATCAGTGTACCCACTGAGAATTTAGGAATGCCTGGCCTCAGTCTGCCTTTGCCACTCCCGTCTTAAACTTTAGGATTTCGTTCCTTGTTGTGTCTTAGGATCCACATTTCTTTTGCTGGTAATGCATTCTTTTTCAGTTAATCCATCTGGCTGTATCACTAGAAGGTAAATCCTCAAACAAATGATAAAGCTGTCTTCCTGAGTAATTGTGACCCTGTCCGTTATAGCCCTACCTAGTAAACCCAATCTGATAAGAGCATTCCAGCAGCATTGGTTGTCATAGTTCAAATGGGACTATGAATCCCGCTTTCTACTGGGGCGTGAGCAAGGCTAATTCAAGGAAAATGTGTATAACATCTTCTGCTTGATGGAAATTCCAAAGAATGAGTGTGGGTTCATTCAAACTTCTCTTTTTTTTTTTTTTTTTTTTTTTGTGGTAAATGATAATGTCACTCCTCCATTGTTTGTGATATTGTAAATAATAACAACCATAAAGAAGTGAAAATCAAAGTATTGATGCAGGTGGCTGTATGTGGAAGGTGTATTGTGGTTTTTTTATTAATTATTTTACTTTATGGCTTTTATTCCTCCATTTCTGGAGTGTTGGAGATTAGGAGAGTCTGTTTTGGAAATGACTACAGCTGGGGAATTTTTAGTCTGTTGCTGTGCTTAATTCCAGGTGATTGTTCCTACAAATGCAGAATCTTTGCCGGCACTGCCAGAACCAGAAGCTTCAGAGCTGAAAAAGCATCTGAAACAGGTAATAAGCACTTTGGTGAAAGGACTCAGATTCAGTAGAACTTAGCAGATGTAGTCTTGCACAGCTCTTCTGCTATACTGGACAAGAATGGAAGTCCACAAATGTAAAGCAAAAATGTGTTAAAAGCAGGTGTGTATCCTAGCACATCGGATGGAAGTGAGAACGTATCAGACTACTAGAATACTCTTGTTCAAGAAAGTGCCCTTTGGTCAGTCATGGAGAGGTCTACTTCTGTGAATGTGGAGGTGGGCTAATCAATAGGGTGGCTGATTAAACAGAGTTATAGGAGTATCTTCTTTTGAGATCCCTGAGCTGTATGACTTTCTAACACTGTCTTCTCCTGACAAAGCTAAATCTGAGACTTTCATCTTGTTTGAGATCCCTCTGTAGTTTCTCCAGTGGACTTCATTGTAATTTTTGTTACCTGTTTCATCTTATGCTGTCTCTGCTGCTTCCACCTTTGTCATTTGTAGAGAAAGCACAGGACTAGCAATTTTCTGTCAATCTGTTTAAGATGCCTCTTTCATATAGTTGGCCAGTTAGAACGTCCCCCATGTTAGAATACAACAGCATTTTGAGCTTGAAAAGCGGCATCAGTTGATACAGATGTTAAGTGGTAGTTATCCAGTTGCTGCTTTTCTATCTTAATGGAAGGAGTTAATTTGGAAAAATGAGCGGTCACTGAGGCTGATAACTGCAGTTAATTTCTTAGCCAGGTGAGGGATAATTTGAAATGCTCCTGGACACAACAGATGGTTTCTGGTTTTTACTGTTGTATGGGGCTAACTTATTTCCAGTTGGTGCAGAAAGTTCCAGATTCCTCCTTTACATTTGCCACGTGGGCTTTAAACTCTGACTTGGTCCATCAAGCTATGATCATCTTTGCCTCCCTTCCATTCACAGATCTGTGTGTGAGGTCTCAGTCTCTCCTCTCAGGTCCTGCTAAGCCATTAATCAGCTTGGGTCATCCTGGCTGATCGTGTCAAGCAGATTTTATCTCTTTATTTCTATTTTCCTTATGCATGCTGCATGCAGTATCTGAAGGTAAAGTGTGTTACTAATGTGATGAGGTCTGCTCTTTCTCTCTCCTCGTAGACCAGGAGAGCAAAGTGTGTAACCTCTATGATACCCCAGTACCTGCTGTCAGCACAGATGGAAGCAATGTGTTGCTTGGAGTTTTGTTAGATCCACCTTCCCCCCACTTCTGCCTCACCCCCTTGCAATTTCAGGCACTGTTCAGCAAAACTCTCTTGCTAGAGCAAAGTTGGATTTCAGAAGAACAAGCTGCAATTTCCTTGAAGACATATTTAAAATTCTCAGTGTTCACCCAAATTCAAGTTACGTCACTATGTATTCCTATAGGCATTATCATTAAGAGTTGAGCATTGGCAAAGGAGAAGGAGCGCTACTGGTTGCTGTATAGAGAAGAAAAAATTGTGGCCCACATCACGAAGGTTAATGCTTTTGTGTGCTTTTGGGTCTTAGTGTCAATGAATAAATTTCAGGATATCTACTTTTACACTGCAGGAGAAAGTTCTTAGCTGCATCAGTAAGGACATCAGCCTTTCCACTTTCCAAAGTGGCTGGATGTGAATGTTTGGGGGTGGGGCAGTTAGACCTCCCAAGATGTGCCTATTTTGTGGTCCCTTTTATTTCCTGTCATTTGTGATATTTGGTAGTAATAGATTTATTTTTTTTTTCCTTCCATCTGTTTCTCTGTGGTCATGTGTTCGTCTTGGCTCTGATGGGCTGCTGCTGTTATCATATGATCTTCCATCTTGCCTCCAGTGTCTGGTTAGCATGACTGCAATCACTCAGAAACAGCTGCTCACTCCTGACAACAAGGTTCTTTATTTTATTCTTTTCCTCTCAAGTTTCCATTTTACCCTTTTCCTTTGGAGTTTTGATTTTGGTTTTGGATTTATTTATTTATTTATTTTTGAAATAAAAAGATGAAGACTCAGTGGGCAAATGGGAGAAATGAGGAAGATTTAGGATAGATCTGGGTGTCCAGGACTGATTTACCACTTGTGCTGCTCCAGTGCATATCCTTGAAGATATTATGAGGGTTGAAGAGGACGGTAGCTTTATGGAGAGATGAAGACCTCATTCAGGTGGGAAGTGGAAGTTTACAGGGATACAGGCAGATGCCTGTGTAAAGGTGTCTCCATATTGTCCTGGGATATCAAACTCTCTGGTTGAATGGCCAAGTTGCAAGGCAAGTTTCAAGGGGTCTGGGTTCCAAGATGTATTCAAATTACATGTGGGAATAACTCTACAATAAGTTGTACACAGTGCCATACTACTAGTAGTCCAATTTGGACTATCTGTTTTCATGTCATGAATGATGTAGGAAAGTGGACTTCTGTGTTACCCCTTGGCTGGCTTCAGGACGGTTTCAGCGTTGAGGAGATCGTTTTGACAATCCACATAAAGGAGGGCCTGGAGATATTTGTTGACTCAGCATAGGAGATGGTTTAAGACAAATTAATGGAGCATGCACAATTGTTGCAATTGCCTAGAGGGCAGAGTAGCTCTGATCTCTCTCTCTCTCGTACCTTGAATAACTTTTCTTGCTGAATGCGTGCATAATGTTGTCCTTCGTTAGGCACTGGCCAGCATGAGTCTGAATACTCAGCCCATTCTTAATCTAGAGAAGTTCCATGAGGGGCAGGAGGTGCCACTGCTGCTGGGAAGACCACAGAATGATTTGCAGTCTACTCCCTCTACAGAATTCAACCCTCTGATCTATGGAAATGATGTGGACTCTGTGGATGTGGCTACCAGGTGAGGCTGAACGGGAAGGTAGCATTGAATCTTCATAAAGTTTGCACGTGAAGGCAGCATAGAAACTTCTGTGGATCCTGTGGTGGAAGCAGCATCTTCAAGGTTCCTACTGCAAGTTCTACATTACATCATGAGAAAAAAAGACCAGAAGTTACAGTGTTTATCTCAGATCTATTAACTGTGTGAACTTAGCTGTGTATCTTGAGAGGGTGTTTTTTTGTTCTTCCATTTTCCTATAGATCATCCGCTTTATCAAGACTGACAAGTCCAGGTATTGTATCCTCAGCTTAAATCACAAGCCTTGAACTACAAAAAAAGCTGGAGACTTAGTTGTCACCTCAGCTAGTGAATAGGAGAACGATGTCCCTCATTGAGTGGGTCTTGGTGTTGAGGTAGTGAATTAAAGTGATTTTTGGGGTTTTGGGTTTTTTAGTTCCCTCCCTCCTTTTTTTAAAGACAAATGTTTTGTAAGAAGACTTAGTTTTTCATACTGCATTACCATTCTTCAAAGGTTTGAAACATTGCCTACTGCATACCTTTCAAAGGCTCTATGTCTTCTTTTCTGTTGTGTTCTGTGTTTTTATTTGATGTATTGTCCTCTGTTTCTTTTTAGGGTTGCTATGGTGAGATTCTTCAACTCACCAAATGTTTTGCAAGGTTTCCAGATGCATACTCGCACTCTTCGTCTCTTCCCACGGCCAGTGGTGGCCTTCCAGGCAAATTCTTTTCTTGCCTCTAGGCCGAAGCAAACACCTTTTGCAGATAAGCTTTCCAGGACACAGGCAGTAGAATACTTTGGAGAATGGTCACTCAACCCTACTAACTATGCTTTCCAAAGAATTCATAACAGTAAGTTTTGGTCTTGCCTTTCTTGCACTTGGTTGTAATGCAGGAACTTGAAAAGCAAAGAAATTCTAGGGAAGGACTTAATTTTACACAATCTTACTCCTGCTGGGGAGGGAAATCTGGTTCAAGGAACATTTTTCTGTTTTTATATGTGTCCTCATGTGTTTCTACCAAGTTAGCCCTGCTATTAGCCACTCACTGCTCCAATTAATTTTACC
The DNA here is from genome assembly GCF_000690535.1 of Cariama cristata. Lineage (NCBI taxonomy): Eukaryota > Metazoa > Chordata > Aves > Cariamiformes > Cariamidae > Cariama > Cariama cristata. The sequence continues at coordinate 19,188 of NW_009608005.1, forward strand.
TCTTGTCTTGTTTGGTTACGGAAAAGTCTTGTAGGCTTCTTAGAGTAGAGGCTGTCCCTTCCTTTATGCAAGACTTAGTAGGGGGTAGCCTCACTGTGAATGAAGCCTTTGACACCAATAAATGAGTTTGGTTAACTCTCTCCTTGTTTTTTTGTACAGACATGTTTGACCCAGCACTGATTGGTGACAAACCGAAGTGGTATGCTCACCAGCTGCAGCCCATCCACTATCGTGTCTATGACAGTAATTCGCAGCTGGCTGAAGCACTGAATGTCCCAGCAGAGAAAGAAACAGATTCTGATCCCACTGATGACAGGTTAGTGGAGAGCATGACCCTGGTCACAGGATAGTTACTTCAGATTACTGGGCCTCTCCTCCTACTTCTCGTTTGCACCCTTTTCCTGTAACTTGCCAGGTTGTTATTTAGTTTCCTCTGTCTAGGCAGAATTCTGACACTGAAGTCAGTTGTCCCACTGCTCTGTCATCACAGCAGCCTCTTAACCCTTTGCTAGTGTCTTCTCAGGCCCTCGTTTAATGTGAATCTCCATTTGTATTTTCCTGTTTTCTTTTGCTACCAGTATGCCACTTGACATCTGGTATTTCCTCCCACCCTAATGCTTTTTTCTTCCATGCTGTTCTTTCTCTGGTTATTTTTAATGCAGTACTACGAGTACTCCCACCCATCCTACCACCCTCCCACGTCTCCGCTCAGTGCACATAGTTATGTGAAGCTTGTTAGTACTACCCACTGCCTGAGACCTCCTTGTGTGCTTGGTAAAATGAGAGTAAACTTTTTTGTTATAGTAGTTTTGGCTGTATTTCCCAGAGCTTTGCATCTAGTTTTATTATCCTTCATTATCTGCTAGCCTGTGAGATCTTTCAGGCTTGGACTTGCACATCTTTTACATTCCACGCAGCACCAGTGGTCCTGACAGAGTGGGATTTATCATTAGTATGGAAAGGGAATGCTTTTACTTGTGACTTCCATTGAAATCATCCTACACGCGCACACACATTGAGAATTAATACACTACTCCCTGCTCACTTCTGCTTGACCTCATTAACTTTACTGAGAGCCTTTAGATGTCTTCCCATATTGTCTCTTCATGTACCTCAAAGTTATTTAATTTGCTCTGACCTTTCATGAAGCTGGCTTCTGACTCTTGCCAGAAATTGTAGAGCCTGTAATAGCATGAGATTTTTTTTTTTAAGAGGCCTGTGGAAACTTAGTGCTGATTCACATCTTTGAAATATCAGGCCCTGCTGTTGCTGTTATGCTACCACTCAGCTCTGTTTCTCACCTGTTGTGGCAGTGGCAGTGACAGCGTTGACTATGACGACTCAAGTTCCTCCTACTCCTCCCTCGGTGACTTTGTCAGTGAGATGATGAAATGTGACATTAATGGCGATACCCCAAGTGAGTAACTTCGAGCTTTACTTTCACAAGGTCCACATAGGTTCCTCTTCCCTATTCATCTGCGCTGTGGGAAAAATGCCTTCCCTAAGTCCCTGGATCAGAGCAAAGTATTGTTCCATTGTAGCCTTGCTCTGAGGTAGAAGTGTCTTCTATACTCCTCCTTCAATACCCAGGGGTAGGCTGAAAACATTTCTCCGGCTTATAAACAATGCCCACCAAAGGGCACTGGGAGGAGGAAGAACAGAAATAGGTGCTGCTGAGCAAGTCTAGCTTACTAGATCTGGACCTTCAATAGCCAGGGGTAGGCTGAAAACAGACATTTCTCCGGCTTATAAACAATGCCCACCAAAGGGCACTGGGAGGAGGAAGAACAGAAATAGGTGCTGCTGAGCAAGTCTAGCTTACTAGATCTGGAAACAGTCTGCTGCTGCCAGTAGATACTGTGCAATATGGGCAGCAGAGTACGAGCTTTCTCTTGCCTCCCCATATTGGTTCTCAGTCCTGGCTTTAATGAGTCCCTCTGTCCTGGGAGGGACAGGAAAATGCATTCTCTGTGGCTTATATGGAGGCTGCAGCAATCGCTTCTCTTGAGAGAGTGGGAAACTCTCACTTTCTTCAAGAAACTAAATCTAGGAGTGCCAACACATTTCCTATGTCCCAAGGACAAGAGGTAATAATCATAAGTTGCAACAAAGGAAACTCTGCTTGGACATAAGGAAAAGATCTTTGTGGTTAGTGTAGTTAAACAGGTTCCCAGGATCACAGTAGAATGTCAAGCCTCGGAGACTTTAAAAACTCGGTGGGACAAGGCCCTGAGCAGCCTACTTTAACTTTGAAGTTACTCCTGTTTTGAGCAGACAGTTGGAATAGATGACCTCCAAAAACCCTTTATAACCTAAATTTTTATGCAAGTTTATTCTACTGAGCAGTCCTCACCTGCTAGGGATCTTCAGTTAGATGGGCAAAAGGCTGAGGAAGGCAGATGTTCTTTAATGCGAAATGATGTGTTTGCAGATGTTGACCCCCTGACTCATGCAGCCCTTGGTGATGCTAGTGAAGTGGAATTTGATGATTTTCAAGAATATTCAGGAGATCTGGATGAACAGGCCATGGACAGTGAAAACTCCCAAGAGAACAACCAACCTCGTTCAAGTTCCAGTACTACAGCCAGTAGCAGCCCCAGCACTGTCATCCATGGAGTGAATCATGTGTGTACTGAGATGAGTTCAGCCCCAAGATCAGCATATTAGGATATAAGAATGGGAGAATGCACGTGGGTCTTTCTGAGAAGGGCGAAAGCTAATAGGATTGTGAAACCATGCACAGATTAAATTGCGTTCTCTTTGGGGACTTTCTGAGCAAGGTGGAGTTTATTGGTACCCTCTTATGCTGGGACAGAGCATTCCTGTACATAAAAGCTCCCATGCACTGAAAAACGCAGCATTAACAGAGAGCAGTGGTCCCGGCTGTGACTGTGGAATTGCTTTTACAGAGTCTGGAAAGAGCTGATGTGTTAGAGGGACAGGGAGTGGGGTGGGGAAACTCATGAATCTGTGGTCATTTAGGAAGAACGGTAGTTGCTTGCATAACCACAAAACAAGGTAATGGAGAACCATTATCCTGAGCTAAGACTTACCAGTAGGATCTGTTTTACAGGGGAGTAAGTCCCTAGAACAATGTGCAAATACTGCAGCGTATATAAAATCTAGATTAGAGCCACAGATAGTGGGGACGGGGTGGGGACCCAGTAACAAAGAGCAAGGACCTTGCAGACTTCCCAGTTTGAAATAATTGTTCTTGTCCTGCTCTTCAGTTGTATGTAACGCAAATTAGCGAACAGACCAATGATTTGACTGGTCCACAGGAGTCAGCAGATTCAGCAGAAATGGAAGAGAAGTTGGTTGCTGGATTTTCAAACCATCTCCCTTCCTTGCCACTGCAACCAAGCTTTCCCAAGATAAGCTTGGATCGTCGTGAGAGCGACAGTGCGGCTGGCAGCATGAGCTCCTCAGAAGGAGTGGTGAGGAAGCGAGAATATGACAATCCGTACTTCGAACCACAGTATGGTTTTCCTACGGAGGATGAAGATGATGAACAGGAAGAGAGCTACACCCCAAGATTTAGCCAGAATCTCAACGGAAACAGGCAAGTCCTTCTTGTCTCCTGCCCTTCTGTGCAGTACTGCTGGAGTTTCCATCTGCTTCGTGTAGTTCATTGTTCATTCATTCAAATGTCTTTTGCACCTGAAATGTATTGTTGCTCACTTCCATTTTAATATTGAAATTCTGTAAACCCTTCTAGTTTGAGTAGAGGCACTTGCTCAGTTTCCTCCATTCCTTGCTTTTATGTAAGCAGTAGGAGCTAACAGAATTATCAGTTCTGCCAAGAAACATTCTAGTATTTTACCTACGATTTTCTGGAAACCTTTGAGTGATTTTTTTCATAGAATCCTAGAATGGTTTGGGTTGGAAGGAACCTTAAAGCCCATCCAGTTCCAACCCCCTGCCACGGGCAGGGACACCTTACACCAGAACAGGTCGCCATCCAACCTGACCTTGAATGCTTCCAGGGATGGGGTATCCACAGATTCTCTGGGCAACCTGTGCCACTGCCTCAGCACCCTCACCAGGAAGAATTTCTTCCTTGTATCTCATCTAAATCTTCCCTCTTCCAGTTTGAAGCCATTGCCCCTTGTCCTTCACTACAGACCCTTGTGTACTCGAAGGCTGCTGTAAGATCTCCCCAGAGCCTTCTCTTCTCCAGGCTGAACAACCCCAACTTTTTTTGTGAAGCTTTGTCTTTTGAGGGGAAAGATACTGTAGTGATTGACACTGGGTTTTCTTGTTATTACTCTCAAGCAGAACTCTTTCACCCCCAAATCCACCAGTGCCCTTTTGCAGACAAGCTTTCAGCATGCCCTGAAAGGTAATGAAAGCCTGATTGCAAAGACACTTCAATTCTCTCAATGGTAAAAACTGATGAGGAATGAGACCAGCATCGATCTCCCACAATTATCCAACATGTTGATTTGGGATGGGAAGGGGGAAAGCTAATAACAGTTGTACTTCATTTCTTTAAAGGTCTCAGAAGTTACTCCGTCCAAACAGTTTAAAACTGGCCAATGATTCTGATGCAGATTCAGATTCCAGGGCCAGCTCCCCAAACTCTACAGTCTCCAACAACAGCAGTGAAGGTTTCGGAGGCATCATGTCTTTTGCAAGTATGTACTAATGCATTCATTAAGCTGGTTTTATTTATTATATTAGAGTTTTTACAGAGAGATGGAATAGAGGCATGGCAAGGCATGGTTGTCAAATTGTTACCAGCTCTCCAGAAGTCATGTTGGGAGCTGCAGGACCTATTTAATGAACACTGTTGCTGCTAACTACTGCGTTTGTGTTTTTCAGTAAGAAGGACTTTGATTATGTATTTAAGCCCTTGAGTTATATGGCACTTTAAGGCACAGATGAGAAATTCTTTCAGTTTCATTTAAACAAAAAATGGTGCAATTTCATGAAGTTGATACAAAAATCTTACCAGTAGTATGACTTCCATGCTACCATGTTGTTTAGGTGCTAAATTCAATTTCTTGACTGTGCTCACCTACTTTCAATTATATTTTAATAATAAATCCACAGGTGTGGAAAACTAATCTAGATTTTTTTCTAATGAATGAAAGAAGATACGGCCAGTTGAATCTTACACCGTAGTGGGGAGCAACGCAAGAACTTTGCAGCAGTGGGGAAAGTATATTGGATGTTTCTGGTAGAATGATTTTTACTACAATAAGGCTGCAAAAAAAGAACCAAAGCAAATTAAAGTAGTACGCTGACATTTTAAATGAACATCTTGCAGTGTTCATCAGCTCATTGATCTACATGAGATGCTTTCAGGCTGTCTGCAGGCTTAACCAGATGATGATGCATTATTGTGTTCTTAAGATCTATTTGTTCTAGGAAGAACTTTTGTTTTCTCCTAATAAATGGAAAGCTTCAATTTGAAAGCACACTTATATGGCAGATTTACAGTATTTCATAAGGCACAACGCACAGTCCTCACTTCAGAATTACATATTTTGGACATCTTCCATCACCTTGTTTTCTCATGTGGCCCCTACCATTCGTTTCCTCCTGAAAAAAAAAAAAAAAAGGATCAAACTAGAATCAAACTAGAAGACAGCTGATGTGAGGTTACCTCTTTAAGAGCAGGAAGACAGATGGATATTGCTGTTACATTTAAGACTCAAAGATACAACAGCGATGATTGCAACATGAAAGCTACAAATTATGTTTTTGTACAATTTAGAATAATCTGATTACAGATGTGGTTGCAGTGTAAGTGAGATGATGTTATGCTTGTGAGACTTTTGGGTAATAAAGAAGAACTTAATCATTAAGGATCTGGAATAAGAAGGTGAATAACAGGAAGGTTAGGAAGTTTGGGTGTGTGCAGTGAGCATTAGGCATATAATTGTTTTCTTCTTCTGTCATAGGCAGCCTGTACAGAAACCACAGCACAAGTTTCAGTCTGTCCAACTTAGCCCTACCAACCAAAGTTGGGAGAGACAAGAATACTCCCTTTCCCAGCCTGAAAGGTAACCGTTTTTCCCTTTGTCTTCTACAGCCTTTACATTTCTTGTGACTTGGCAGTCTGAGGTCTTACCCCTAACAGGAATCCTGGGGGTGACAGATTTTGGTAGTTTGGGTAGTACATGTCTTAAGTGTCAAGCCAGTAAATTGTCTTGATATTTCTCAGTCAGACTTCTTCCCAACGATTGGGTTGTGTTGGGATGGGAGGCTGGCTAGTCTAACCTGTGTTAACGGATACACTGTGAATGTTGGTTTTGTTTTGTATTTTGTTTTGTTCTATTTTTAAGTACTTAGAATGGGAACCAAGAGGTAGATGCTGCTTTTGTACGGCCACTATCTTCATGATTAGTCTTAGGTAACTTGTTAGCGCAACGATGCTGCATTTGTAAGTGGGGATAATGCCAGCGTCCCATGGAGACTGCAGTTTGCACAGGTTTCAAAAGTGTTTATGGTCTTTTCAGTTCACTAAAAAGAAGATTTGTGATCAAAATCAAATTATAAACATATTTCAGCTTATTCAGAGTGAAGATTGATCCCTAGCTTATGTGCACAGTCTTTTCATTGGAACATCTCTTGTTTGTCTGCATTAGACAACATGTCTGAATGGGCACTAGAGAAATGACTGTCTTACTGTGGGGAGTTAGACAGTCTGGTTGTCCTTGTACCAGATGTAATAGCAGAAGGGTGACTGAGCACGTACCTGGTGTTTTAGTGTAGAGACCTTTTCAGCTGCTAAACTTGGGAAAGGTTTTATTTTACCTTCTGGGTTATTCTATCTGATTAGAACTTATTGCTTTTGGTTTAATATGTTGATTTTTTCATTTATTTTTTTCCTCCTCATCATTTTCATCGGTAAAGATTACTTTAATCTGGAAGTGGGAAGGGATGTGGATGAAGGTTGGTATGATGTTTTGCTGACCTTTGACCTTGTAGAAACAAAGGCCAAAAGCTATTTTTTGTGTTTCTGCTTTGGACTTTGTTTTTGAAACAAGTAATCATTCCCTGTGTGTAAAATGAGGAGGAACAGGACTGGTAGGGTGAAAACACTAGCAGAGACTCTGCACAGCTGTTTTTAACAACCTTTTACCAGTTGGTTACGTTTTCATGTCCAATTGTGCTGGATAAGAAACATGCCTCATGTCAGGGTTATTTCTGTGGGTAAAGTTAATGACTGATTCCATGCATTGGAAGAAAACAGTGATGGGGTTTGCCATTCCACGTTCATGCTTTGCGCCTCATCTTCTGCAATTTGGTGTTCTTTTCTTGACTATCGTAATCCTGTAGGGCCTTTAATGTTACTGTGCAGATATGAGGATGGGATTTCCGTGGAGTAGCTCAGTCTGTTTTATGCATGTGCAAGTGTGCGTGTGTGTGTTCGTGTTCATTTACATGTGCATGCTGGCTCACTGGGATTCCCACTGGGCACTTCACTGGTTTTTAAATGTTTTTGTCTCTGTTGTACAGGTATAAAATTGCTGCATTAACTTGTTCTTACCAAGTGTGTGTGGTACCCTGTGTTTCGAACTGTAATGGGAAATGATGCTGGGACTCCATCTCATTGCTGCTTTTTGACCACTTTCCATCTTCCTTTTTAATTTTTATTTCATGCACATCCATCGATATTTTTTCCTCAGTGATACGGATGTTTTTGATAGTGCCCTTGAAATACAATACATGCAATAATGTCCTTGAAGATGGAATACATTGGTTCCATGATGCCAAATTTCAAGTCAAGCACTATCTCTAAGATTAATTACCCTGGCCCTTGTTGTCTTGGGCTTTCAAGCATCCTTCCTGCTGTAGCATCATTTGGGTTTTGTTTTGAGGGAGGGCTGGGAAGAAGCTGGTAGTTGGATTCTTTTGATGCTGATGGTGGGGAGTGTAGATATTGTAGTACACTACTAATTGTATATTTTGTGTCCCAGTATTTGGGTTAAATACTATAATGGAGATTATTACAGAAGCTGGCCCAGTAAGCAATGAAGGTGGGTTCCCTACAGCATGAGCTGTGCATGATGTAACAATTTCCAGCATTCCCTATGCCTGACTTTGGGCTACCTTTCTCACTGGGTAACCAGTACCACATGATCTATACTAGTCACCCCCAATGCATTATGCTTTTACATATAGTGACTAATTTGAAGATGGTTCTTGTTGTGGAACTGCATGCAGAGCAGCCAAACTTTTCCTGCCTTTCACCTCCTGCTCCCATTACCATCTTCTCTTTTTCTCTCTGCATTACTCCCATTACTGTTTTCTGCCGATGTGTGATGCTAGAATATGATATACGCTGCTGCTTTTTTGGAGTTTCCATTTTGTTTGAAGTCTGTTACCTGTAATCCGAATAGGTGTGTTAGACAACCTTTTAGCGTTGCTTGTTGCTGTCCTGGAATCAGATTGTTTTCCTCCCACCACTTCCTCTCATCCTGTTTCCTCTCCCGTTTAGGAAACAGACGAGCCCTTGTGGATCAAAAGTCTTCAGTCATTAAGCACAGCCCAACAGTGAAGAGGGAATCTCCATCACCTCAGGGACGAACTACCAATTCCAGGTAATATTTTTCAGTGTTTTTTGAGTATGAAGTGTTGTTAGAGTGGTTTTGTACTTGGCCAATATTTCCTCAGAATTCTAGCTGCTGAAAACTAAATAGTACTTTTCTGTGGCCCTAAGCTTGCACATATTACTCTCTGAGAAGATTTGATATGGATGGTCTTACAGTTAATAGTGCACATACATATTTTTCTGTGCTCCGAAATGTATCCTCTTGCTGACCGAGGTCCAAAAAATTCTAGGTCCCTACTTTAACTTGGTATTTATTCTTTGTAACTGGGTCTGTTCTGAACAAGGTAGTCTAGCCAGCGGAGTTTTACTGCATCATGCAGGGGATCAGCTGAGTCATACAAAGCAGTTGGATTCCATGAATTCATGTGAAATTGTTTTCTCAGCCTAGAGAAGGGACACTGAAGGGTGCACGTAAACATTACTTGACCTGTGCCTGTACTTTCTTCTCCCCTTCTTATGTAGCAGTCATGAGTAGAGTGAAATTTGCTTTGAGCTACTGGGGTTGGGAGACAAGCAAGAACAATAACTGCAGTTCAGACTGGGAAATGCAGCAGGTTGCACAGGAATTCCCTTCTTACCGTTCCCTTGCCTGTGGCAAAACAAGCCGAAGCAGTACACGTGCCATGGCTGCTGCAGTAGTGCTATTAGCTGTGCTGCGCTTCCTCTTTCAAGGAAAGCCTACAGGTCAGATAAGGTGGCTGTGGGAGAAGGTTGTGGCATAGAGGATTCCTGTGGATTCTGAGGAGTGCTGTGAAGGTGAGGAGTGAGGAGAGTGGTAGCTAGAGGGACTAGAGGAAAATCTCATGATGGCTTATAGGAAATAACGGACAAAATAAAATAGTTGATACTACACCTGTAGAACAGAGCTTGGGCTGTGTGCAGTTGTTAGCAGCAGGCATAGCTAGATTTGAATTTTTCTTGTAAAGTTAGCATTTCTGTGTGTGTCCTGGCCGTATGTCTCTTCCCATGCATGCCAAGGTATGCAAAGGGCTAACTTTTGCTTGCTTCCTCTTAAATCCGTCAGTGAGAACCAGCAGTTCCTGAAGGAGGTGGTACACAATGTTCTTGATGGGCAAGGTGTTGGCTGGCTGAACATGAAGAGAGTCCGACGTCTGCTGGAGAGTGAGCAGCTCCGCGTCTTTGTACTAAGCAAGCTGAATCGCACGATCCAGTCAGAAGAAGATGCTCGGCAGGATGTCATACAGGATGTGGTCAGTGCTGAACTCAGCAGGGTCCTCATACCTAGTGTGTTCTGAGGCTCAATTCATAGAAGGTTTTTTGTTAAATTGCCTCCTAAAAGCTGGTGTTACAGCAATTTTGGAATTTATGTTCCTGAATTACTTTCTCACTTCTGAAATAGCGACACTGATGAGAGTTTTGTTGCAGGAGATCAGCCGCAAGGTTTATAAAGGCATGCTGGACTTGCTGAAGTGCACCGTGTTGAGCCTGGAGCAGTCATATGCAAATGCTGGCCTGGGAGGCATGGCCAGTGTTTTTGGCCTGCTGGAGATTGCACATACTCACTATTACAACAAAGGTAAGAAAAGCGTTTATGAGAATATGGTGTTTACGAACCAAACAAGATCCTTGTTGTGAAGGCAGCTGTTTTGTGGCTTCTGATATTTCAGGGGCTGTACAGCACTTTCAAAATAGGCGAAAACTGTACCATTGTTACAGAAACCTTACAACGCTTGAAACCATTTTCTTGCACACATGTAACCAGACCAAAGCAAAATAATGGCCATACTGATATTTGATTGCAAATGGAAACTGTGCAGCAAGATACAAAACCTGGGACTTTTACAGAGGAAGTGGAAGTTCTGATAGTGGGAAACCTTCAGCTAACACTGCCCCAACCGCAGTCTTGGAGAGTTGTTGCAGACAATCTGAATAGGGAGGGAGATATTTCTAATGTGGAACCATATAAGACACATATCTCACTAACCACCTTGCATTACACAAAGATTCTTATATCACTAAGTACTCTTGGAGAAGAAAGTCTGAAAATACCTCTTTATTTTTCAGTTTTTCCTTAAAATCTGATTCTTAATCCAAAATAAGAAAATGCATGCATAAGGAAAAAGAGCAAAAGATAAGATGCTACCTCTCTGCCTAATATCTGCCTCAGCTGTAATCTCAAATAATGAAAAGCTATTTATTTCATTGTAGCAGAGGAGTAACATCTATTAAACACTTTATAGTGTTTAAATACTATACACTTTATATACTAAACATGTTATAGCCAACTTCTGTGAGTTGGCTTAGATGCCCTGTGGGTTACAGGTGTTCATTTCCAGTCATTGTTAGAATGCTGAGGAAGGTCAGGAAGGCTGTGCTAGCATGGCAGTCCTGAATGTAGGGAATAGGCTGATCTTAGTAATTACAAGCCGTTTAGTCTGACACTGATCCTAAGCAAAATTATAGAGTGGCTGATGTAAAACTTGGTGGTTTTAGAGCACAGTCTTGCTAATATAATGCCAGATACCATAATCTGATGGTAAGCAGAGTTTACCCAGTAAATTCATTGTGGTCACAATAGACAAAATTTGATATAAACTTTTAAAGCCTTGATACATCTTTGAAGGACTTCTCTCATTATTGCAGGACATCTTGATTTATAGTCAAATTTTAGCTGTTTAGTATGTTTTACCTTTTATGTTTTCAATGAGTTGATCTAGGTATTTCTAGAAATGTTTTGTAGAAGTTAGTGCTTGTCTTAATGTTATTTAACATATAGTAATGATCTAAGTAAGCCTAAAATTTTTCAGTTTGCATATGATGCATACTGTTCAAACAGGACATGATGGATATACGTTATTTGTCTAAAGGAAGCTGTATCTTAATAAAGCGTGGTTGTCATTAATTTATTTTAATATGTCCAAACTAAGAACTTGTGTTTAGGAAGAAGGACAGTTGGCAATAATAGCAGGATTAGGAACTATGTCCTGGGAAGCAGTGTCTTTGAAAATGGCAACTGTGTGTGAACTTCCCACTCTTTACTGTGTCTGTAAAAACTGGAGAGGGGGATGCTGTGTAAACCTGGGAATATAGATTTGGGATGCAGCTATTGTCTTGTCTCTGGATATGTCATTAACAAGACCCAAAGCTGAGGCAGTGGGTAGATTCCAGGTCTGATCATCACATCTTGAAAAATTGAGGAGGTTTCTGAGAAGGCCTACAAGGAATTGGGAAAGCACTTTTGCTCTGAAATATGGAGGTGTGCAGTCTGTGGAGTGTTAGCTGTTGATTGGAAAGGTGTTGCTGATAGCAGAATTTTCAATCTACTGGACAAAGGTATCACAAGGTCTAGTAGTACAACAAATTGAGATATTAGGATATGAAATTTTGACGATTAGCCTCATCAGCTATTGGAACAGTTTGAGCAGGATTACAGGAGGTTCTTTATGGAAAACCTAATTTTAATTATTCTATTCTGAAAGTTTTGCTGTAATTCAAACTGTGGAGTTTGATCCAGAGCAATAATCCCAACTGCCTTTGGGGACATATGATTATAGAAAGTCTTGGAGAATGATGGAAGAGCTGTAGCTGATAGTTTTTTGTTTGTTATTTTTTTCCTAACTGAAGTTTCATTTAGTGTTACCCATCAAAGATAATTGTATTTGTTATCTTTTCACTGTGAGAGGAGCTTGCTTATATTCCAGAAGTGATATTCTTGGTAGTTTATGCAGAGTTGTTTGATTTTGCACAACTCAGCATAGGAGATACTACACTTACTGTGTCAAAGAAGATTCCTAGGTTTCGAATATCCAGGAAGGAAATAATTTGAGTATCCCAAAACCAGCACTCTGGCTTTCTCCTCTACTGTTTCCACCAGTGTGTCAGAATATGTGCAGGCCATGGTGACCTATGGGAACAAATGTGAGACTGAGCTGTTTCAGTGCCAGGCTTAATAATTTAGGTGAGACCATCTGTCTCATCTTCCTTTTCCTGCTCTCATTTCCTTTTCCTTACGTTTCTTTTCTTTTTTCTTTTTTTCAACACTTCCCCCCACCCCCTTAAAGAACCAGAAAAGAGAAAACGAAGCCCAACGGATGGATCTGTCACTCCAATTGGCAAGGATCCTGCGTCATCCCCGAGAGTGGAGCCAAAACCTGCGATGCAGCTGCCGGTACCTCAGCTAATGCCAAAGGCACCGAGCCCTGCAGGCAAAGGGCCGAGGGAGTTTGACACAAGGAGTCTAAAGGAAGAAAATTTTATTGCTTCCATTGGTGTGTATTGAGGTGCATGTGAAGTGCAGGAGGGACTTCCGTTTTGGCATTAGGTTCTATTTGCATTCTCTCCATTTTAACACACTACATTGCTGCTGTAACATGCTTCATTTACACCTTGGATCACAAGGAACAATCATATGTGTTTTCACTCTACTCTTGGATAAACTATCCAGGGCAGTTTTCTCTCAGAAGCTTTCTAATCTTAATTTTTTCTAAATTTCATTACACTTTAGACACTTTATTTTTGCTCTGCAATTGATGTTTTCAAGCAACAGGAAATGGCAGAAGGGAAACAGGGCCAGCAGGACTTTGGAAAGGGCAACTGTGGAAGGGACTACATGAAACAAAGGCTTTCTAGTCATTGCTGACTACATGTGGATTATCTAGATAGCATCCTGTTAGAAGTGGGACCCAGGATCTGCTGATTTTTAATAATTAAAAACTGCCAAAAATATTTTAGTTGTAGAGTTACTGTTTTCGTGAGCAGGACTGATGGATCTTCCTTCTATGCAATAGCAAATAGAATGCGTGTCCTTCTAAACAGCATCTGCTAGGCTGGTCACTGGAAATTTTCTCAGTCCAATTTTTTAGCTGGTATAGCTTTTCCCTATGTCTGGGAAAAAGTTAGAGGTAGGCTTTAAACTGTTTTACCTAAAAAGGGCTTTACAGAGTTTTTTGGGGGGGGGAGGGGGGAGAAAAAAATTGTTTCGGTTGGATCCAACCTGCTCTGCATTGTAAACAAGAGAAAAGTACCATCAGCATATGAGGGAAATTCTTTGTCAACTCCAAAAATGTCATGTTAAATTTTATCCGTTGCTTCTTATAGCCTGTTTAAAATAACTTGTTAGTGGAATCATTGTATGAAAGATTAATCTTCTGAAAGCAGCATGCTACTGTGAGGCTGTACCTGCAGTATGTGCCATAAGACAAGGGAATGTGTGTGTTGGGCAGTTACGTGGCAGGAGTGCAGACATTCATTCTTATACCCACCTAATAGCTGCAGGCTGAGTGGTGTCGAGTCCTTTGGAACTGATACTGAACCCCTCTGACTTGATCTGCTTTCTTGTGTCAGGAGGTAATCTATGGAGGCAGTTGCTCAGAAACTAGTCTTGCACTCTATTTGGAAATCTGTCAGGGAGCTTAAAAGGGATTCAGATTTCCAACATTTCAGTTTAGTGGTCTGCTTTGCTCTGGGTACTTAATTTCTTTTCTGTAGAAAAGAGAAAGAGGAAAGTATGCTTCTGAGACAACTAAGAATAAAACAGACGCTAGGCCAATGTTCTTTTAAAGAATGGAGAGAGATCTTTTGATTGGATTGCTGAGACTGCTTCTTTGCCTCAGATTAAATTAAAGCCTCATAGAAATGGAAATCATAGAGATCAGACAGTCCATGTTTGTGAAGCGTCCTAAGAAGTGCTTTTCAAAAGAAGTGCTACTTAATATGTTCTGTTAACTATTGTTACCAGAATATTAGCCTTAAACAATTCATAATCTTCAAGGACGGGCAAGAGGTAAATTCTTCTTGGTGGTTCTGTTGCTCTAATGAGTTCTACTTGTCTTCTGTGGAACTAAGTTACCAGAAGGATATGGTTTCACCAAAACTGATCAAAGTTCAAAAGACTTTAATGTTTTTTTCTGAAGCCTTTCTTCCTAACTGGTTTTGTCTGTCACTAAGAGCCATGAACTAGTATGCAAGTCAGTCTTCAAGAAATAACTGTGAAAACAATGTAGTGCCCATGATCATGTGACTCTTGAGATCTAGAAGGAAAGATTGCTGTCTTGCAGGAAGATAATTTAAAGCTAATTGGCTATTATACTTCCTTTATGTTCTGTTCTGGAAGCTTCAGTGTAAGACAATACTTTGGATATACAGGACCAGAGTTAGTCATGGCTAGGCTGAAATTCCTTCTGTAGTGAAATGCAGACTTTCTCATTCAAACTGACTTCTTTAGGGAAGAAGCATTTGGTAAACATTTACATGTTGCTGAAATAACAAAGTATTTGTAAGTAATTCCATTTAAACATGAGAAAAAATGTTTTTATGTGAAGGTGATCCGACACTGGAACAGGTTGCTTGGAAAGGTTGTGGATTTTCCATCTGTGGAGACAGCCAAACACCTGACTGGATGTGATCCTGCAGCAGCCTGGTCTGGTTGACCCTGCTTTGAGCAGGGAGGTTTGACTAGATGATCTCCAGAGGTCCCTTTGAACCTCAGCAGTTCCTTGATTCTATGAGGTCTGGAAGGTGCTTACAGCCCCAAGTTGCAAATATGTAAATAAAACTCTCAACGAATCTGTTAGTATTGTATGGGCAAAATACAAATTAGGCTGCTAACCTTTTGACCTAGTTACAAGAGGAAATACTAGAACAGAAAGTAAGTCATCAGTATGGTGGAGTAAAATCACGTATGGCGCTGTTTGCAATAGCCATACATAAAGGGTATGTTAGTGTGGCAATTAAACTGCATCTCTGAGATGTAGAGGTATGGTAGTTGAATGTTTTGTCGTACTACAGGAACAACAGCCAGGAAGTTCAGAGTTTTCCAAAGTTCGGGGTGGATATGTTCTCGCTTGACTGCCTTTTCTTACTCACCTTCAGAAAGTTTATGGTTTCTTGTGTACCTCTGAAGTATGTAGGATGCTCCCTTGTAACGGGGAGGACTGTTGTTATTCAAAATTCTTATTTCTGAGGTGAAGAGTGATGGATTTTTATCAGTTGAGGATTGTCTTCACTGTGCTTTAATACCTAATTGCTTAGCTGGGAAGTTAGTTGTGAAGATGATGCTTCTGATACTTTGTTTCCTAAAAGATCACCAATTATTTCCTTACTTCTGGGGTTCTTGTCTTCCAGGGTCCATGGTCATCACCTGTAGTGTTGGCCTTTTTGTTAGGACACTGGTGGCTTTAAAGTTAATAGTTTCCCCCTTTACATTAGTGATTAGTTTGGTTTATTGCATGCTTGCAGTAACTGTTAATGAAAATGTCAGTACTTACTGAAGTTTCCATGATTACTTTTTAAATAATGGTTTAATGCTGGCAGATGACTTTATTTTGACAGTCTTTTGAAACAGGAAAGATTGTGCTCCCTGCCCTGTCTGCATTGGATCCTTTCTGGACCTACTGTCCTGTTTAGTTCAGGCTCAGGTAACAAAGTCACAGGCATAGTATTTTATGCCCCTTGAGTTTATTTGAGGTTTTCCTTTTCTTCTTTGACAAAGCAGTTGAGAGTAAAATGTAGGCTGTTTTTAATGTGCTAGGATATACTTTACCCTGAATTAACAGGCAAGTCAGCTAAAAGTAATTTAATGGCAGGTATTGTAGCTTTCAGCCTGGTGCTTTTTAAAGTAAAGCCATATAGACTGGGCACTTAAGAGGCCACATGTTTTCAAAGCCCTTTAACAAACAAATTCAGTACACCTTGAAAAGATTATCTGTGTCAGTGTGTGCTCAGCTAGCTAAGCCTATAGGATGCTGTTTGGATCCATAAGCAATTTTATCCTATCCATCTGTGTACTTATGAAAGTTGAAGGAACATCCATCAATCATGAAATCAGTTGGCTAGCAGCCGTCTTTCTAGCTTTTTCTCCCTTGCTACTTTTGGCTTGCTCCTGATATGTTTAATGATGATACTTTGGAGCCTTCCTCCACAATCATGACACTATCCTTTTTTATTTTTTATTTTTTTTCCAGTAGGCACTTTGCTAAATAAAACTTTTTTAGAGCCTGTCTTGCCCTAATTTCTGCCATTTGCAGGGTGGGATGGTTTTCTGACACACTACAAGTGACCTTTCAGCTGCTCAGCAAGTTTCCTTGAAGAGCAGTAGAGAACATTGTACTTCTTTTTCCTTCCCTTTGCCGTTTTTCTAAGAGTATCTTCCTGTATAGCATTCCCAGCTTTACCCGTGCTAGTGAGAGAGGGCAGTGCCCAGCATTGGGAGTCAGTTCAGCCTGTCAGGTTGTAAAGTTTCCTTTGACCCACAGGCCAGCAGCTGGAATGATCTGATGTTTCTGAGCAGAAAAGATGACCGCATTTCAGAGGGCTGAGGAATGTGAGGGATAGAGAAGTGCAAGTGCCTCGTCGCTATTTTGACTCGGGGCTAAGCAAATGGAAAG
>NW_009608005.1:36129-41043 GCF_000690535.1 Cariama cristata
GACTTCAGACTTTTTCCCTTTTCTCTGCATTGTATCCTCTTACAGAATTCCTTGACTTGATTGGAGTGCTGTGACATAATTTGAATTTTGGAAGTTGGCATTAAGCATGACTGATTTCTTGCTCATTTTAATTCTTCTTTTCTATTTTCCATTCTTTATACTCCGATAGGAACAAGTGGATGCAGAGAAGTTCAGCTTTTTGCATGTAGGACTAGTTTGATAGGCAGAGCCAAGCATTTATTGAGAACGCTGTCAGGTCAAAAATAACTTGTTCTACTTGTAAACTTTGTGATAATTTTGAAGATATAATATTGGTTAAATATTGTGTTAACCTACAGTTTTAATTTTCTTGGAATTGCTGCTGCTGTTTTTGTGCCTTTTGCTTTCAAGGATATAAACTAGAGACATTAAAATGTTTCTGTTAATTAGAGCTTCTGTGATGCCTACGTTTTGGAGGAATAAATATCTGACAATCTTAAAGGCCTTTCTCAAGAAAGGTGATTAAATGCCTTGTATTTGTTTATAATAGCTGTTTTTCCATAGTTGGTTCACTCTATGAAGTCATCTCTAACATTTGAATTCTGTAAATGAGAGATGATGCAGTACTGGATTCCTAACATTGATTTCTTGTAAAATGGTGTTAATTAACCCTTCACTCAGTAGTTGTTATAAATTTCTGCCTTTTTTTTTTGCCCTTTTTTTTTTTTTGAGATGAAGGGGTGGGGTTTTTGTTTCAGATTTTTGTCCCCATTTTCACCTGTCTGACCAGCTGCTGACTCTTTCTCTTTCTCTCTTGCTTTCAATGCATCTTGGGTAGAATTGTGGAACAAGGACCAGGAAGTGAAAAAGCAAAAATCTTTGGAAAAAACGAGTAAGGAAATTAAAAAAGCACAGAAATTGACTCCTCCAGCCTCCCCATAACTGCCAACTCCCCAGGTGCAGGGTGAGCTTGCATCTATGGCACACGGTTTTTATACCCACAAGAACAAAGGTCTATCAAGAAAGCCTGCGTGTTAGAGGAGACCGAACAGATCAGTTTGCCCTGGGGAAATTGTGTTCAAATATCTTTCTTTTTTTTTTCTTTCTTTTTTTCCTCCCTGAATGTTGCCTTCTTCAAAGAAGGGGAAGCAGATATTCTGCATCCTCACCATATCAGATATGTATGGAAGGATTTTAAGATATTCCATCTCCTTTTTTAAAAGCTAAAGACCAGTTTTGCTTAACAAGTCTTTGACATGAATACATTGATTGATTGAATGTTACTGGAATGAAGAATTCTCTGTTCTTTCAAGCCACGAGATGGCAAATTTTATTACCTGGCATCAACCATGAACAGTTTATGACCACAGTCAGTCTGCAACAAGAAACACTTTTGAGGGGGAGAGAGAAGGTGTATGTGAAGAATTGTACTTAGTGATGGCTGTTAGAGAATAGCCTCATGACAAGGAATCGACCTGATTTGAGGTTTTATATCCCATGTTAAAAGAGGAGTGAAATAGTCTGAGGCTGTTTGCAGAGTCTAAATCTACACAAATCTTAACATCTGTTGAAATATGATATTGAATAAAATACTGACTATATATTATCTGCAGGTGTAGTCCAAGGTTTTACTCTTTTGGTTATCCTTGTTGTAAATAGGGACATATGACATAAGGACAATAGCAAATTTATAACAACCATGGTGTGGTAGGTGTTTCCCAACCATAAGCGTAGTTTCTGCTTTGCAGAGCTGGTGCCCCTGTACAGGCTGAAGGTTGGGGAGGATTAATAGCTAAGATGAATGGGTGAAAATTCCTGATGTTCTGACTAGGCCTGGATTTGCTACATTAGTTTTAGGCTACTCAGTTAAATCAGTTAAATACAAGCGAGCATCTGGAGTTAGTTCAGAGAGAATGGGGCAAACAGGGTACCTCTGCAGTACAGCTTACTACGATCTGAATTGCTCTCTGCTGAGGTCGGAGTGTGTGCGAGACAGACACATAGCACGTGCACACACCTGCTCTCCCAAACGGGGCCTTTCGGGTAGGTGCCTACATTGGGAGGGATAAATTGAGGTTTTAGTGGTTTATGTGCATTAGACGTACAACTCCATAAAGGAGGGAAGGGGAGGCTTGTAAGTGCCTGTAAATTGATAGTGACAACAATGCGATTGTGGTTACTGTGCTCCTTAAACTCAGTTACCAGTAGTGCCCGCAGCTGCCCAATACCTGAACTGCTTCAGTCAGTTTCATTTACTTTAAAAGTCAAATTGCCAGAGATACATCTGAATTATGTGTTGGGACAGGGAACTCTCAAATTGCTTAAAACACCCTGCTGAAGTTTAGTGTTCTTGCTGTAGTAATGAGATACAGACCTTTTTGCTGCATTGTTATTCCGAACTAGAAACGGTGGCCATTTGAATGAGTGGAAATAGACCTCTAGAATTGAGCAATGTCTATTGCAGTGGAAAATAAGATTCCAAATTCTTAGGCTATCATTAGTTATTTTTCTTTTTTGTAAATTTTGTTTATACTTTGTTAGAATCTTCTATGATTTGATTTACAGTAACTAAGGCATATGGATTTAAGGCAGAATAGTATAACAAATGAAGAACATTTTCAGTAAAACAGTTGACATGGAGAATTGGTGGTTGAGTAGTAAGCTAGTATGGTCTGCACAGCCCGCTTATAGCTTTGCTATTCATGAGTTTACATACCATCTCAAACTCACTCCCACAAATCTTTGTATATTATCCTTCTCTCTCTCTCTCTCTCTCCTCCCTTCCCTTTTGCTTTCCTTTTCACTATCTTACTCTCTCTAATATTACATGCAATACAAACACGTTCATAATTCCCAGGTTGTTGTGATCAGTGGTTATAAGAGATAGTGGCATTGTTTGCTTAGAGATACTGGATATAGTTATGGGTATATCATACAAATATTCCAGCTGCTGAGCATGTCTTCCTGTTACTGAATAGTTGGCAGATATGGATATGGCAGAAGTGTTGCACTCGGTCTCTTCCCCTTTCTAAGAGTAGTAACATTCCATGTACAGTCTATAACACATTCTTTTCTTGCCTTGTTATTTACCTTGTTCAGTGCTTATCCAAATCTCTTTTCAGGCTCTACCTCTCCATCATTCTCTCTTCCTTCTGCCATCCCATCAGAGGATAATAGATAATACGATTCTAGAACTGCATGGGAAATTGAACATAAAGTTTTCTTTGTTTGGTTTTTTTTTTTTTTCTCTCCTTTTTTTGTTTTCTGATCGGCGGGTTAATGAATGCATGACTTAAAGCTTGCCGATTCCCTCTCACTACTGACCTATGTGATTGCCAACTCTGGAGAGCCATTTGTTAATGTAATTGGGGAATGTTGTGAAGTACAGCATCATACAAGCTTCTTTCTTGAAATTCTTACTGGTGTAACACCAATTGTCACTCTTATGTTCTTGTCGTGTGTTGCCTGATTTTTGCCTAGATAGTTGCTGTGGGCAACCTAACAAACTCAGTTCAAGACTTTGAGCAAATTAGCTGTTCAAAGAAGGATTCTGACTTTAAATAGGTATCCTTTATTTTACCAAGAAAAAAGGAAGTGGCTTCTTAGAGTTGAATGGCAACTGCTCTGCATGTGTTATTGTAACTGGAAGCTACTTGACCGTTGTCTGTCCTCTTTTCTCTCTTGAATGGCTAATAAAGGTACTGTTTAGTGGTATTCACTCCTGGACTATGCCTCGGGAGTATTTGAAATTCAGAATAATGTTTGAAGAATGGCAGATGTGTCCTGCTGGCCTTGTTGTTTACAGTACCAAGGAATAATAATAAAAAAATAAAAATCAAAGGAATGAGAAAATAAATTTGTTTTCTTGGTACTGTTCCTGCTTTGAGTCTGTCATCTGCTTTCTGCCATACAGTTTTTTCTTGGTACAGTAATGGCTTACTTTTTCCTTTGCTCAGGGCCAGAAGGTGTGAAACACTTTGATTTGGGAGAAACGGATGAGAAAAAATCCCAAATCAGTGCAGACAGTGGCCTCAGTTTGGCCTCAGGTTCTCAGGTCAGTGGCTCCTATGCTTACTTTATTTATATGGTAAGAGAGAGGATTCTTCTTTTCACTACTTAGTTGTGGGAACACTTCTAGGGTTTGAGCATTCTTGAAAGGCTTATTTGGTAAAATTTCTTCCCCCCTCCCTGTAAGGGGACTGATCTTTGCAAACTTCTCAATTGTATGACCCCATGATCTTTTTGACATGCAGGCCGTAGTTTCTGTTTGGCTGGCTAAATAAACCAAGGAAGCGTAAGGTGTGTGATTCAAGGCTCCAAAGGAAAGGGAAGTGATATTCTCTCCGTATGGTAAAAACTAATGTGACTTTTCCTCCTGTCCTTTGTATATTTGGATTGCAGAAGAGTGATTTCGACTCTGTTCCCAGCGGAGGACCAGCAGTTATGGTCCGAAGTACAAGCCAGGATTCTGAAGTTAGCACAGTGGTAGGATATGCACAAAGTGAAATCTTGATGTGATTCATGGCTTGCTAAAGTGGGGGAGTGCATTTCGTGCCTACATTTTTTTGTGGTATGGCTGCATACTGTCATGCATGCATAATGTATGTCTATGAGTTCTCTCTCCAGAGCCTCTGAGTGGGTGGCAAGCACATGTGTCTGACAGAACATACATAGTGCTTTATTAGCAGATTGCATCCTTCATATATGATGCTCATTGCTGTTACATATTCCTACACATTGGCGTCTTTATGGAACGGGTGGGTTGCAATGATTTATAAATATGTCTTAGTTGTGTATAAACCATCTATAAAGAATAGAAGTTTTAAAATGTAACCTGAGAGCAAAAAATGCAGATCTCTTGCTGCATTAAAAACAAGAACAAACTTTCTGATGAATTTCCTTAAAGCACTTGAGTCATATGAAAACACGTCTGCT
>NW_009608005.1:41180-49343 GCF_000690535.1 Cariama cristata
TTTTTTTTTTTTTTTTTTTTGCTGCTGTTGTTGGTTTTTCTTCTCTAAACTGCTGCATACCTGTGATATCTGGCTTTCCGTGATCTTTTCCCAGCCTGTAACAAGAGTGATACTCTGATTGTCTTTCTCTAATGGATATAGAAATTGTATTCTGTGGGATACTGCAACAGATAGAAGAGAGGTCTAGAAGAGTTGGTTGATATTCAAGGAAGTCCTCCAAGCACAAGAAAGGTCCATCCCAACAAGTAGAAAATCAAGCAAAGGCAGCAGGAGGCCTGCACGGATAAGCAAAGAGCACCTAACTGAACTCAGACATAAAAAGGAAGTGTACAAGAGATGGAAGCAGGGGCAGGTGACCCAGAAGGGGTATACATTTGCTGTCTCATCTTGCAGGGCTGGGGTTAGGAAAGCCAGTATGGCCCTGGACTTGAATCTAGCAAGGAATGTGAATGGAAACAGGGAAGGAATTCTACAAGTACATAAGCAGCAAGAGAAAGGACTAGGGAGAATGTGGGTCTGCTGCTGAATGAGGCAGGGGAACTGGTGACAGATGGAAAAGACTGAGGTACTTGAGGCATTCTTTGCCCCAAGTCTTTGCCAGTAAAACTGGCCTTCAGGAGTCCCGGGCCCCTGAGACCAGAGGAAAAGTCTGGAACAAGAAAGCCTTACCCTTGGTGGAAGATGCACAGGCTAGGGGGGCACATCAACAAACTGGATATATGTAAATTTGTGGTTCCTGAGGGGTTGCAGCCACAAGTGCTGAGAGAGCTGGCTGATGTGATTGCAAGGCCACTCGATTGTCTCTGAAGAGTCCTGGTGATTAGGAGAAGTTCCTGAAGACTGGAAGACAGCAAATACCACTCTTATCTTCAAGTAGGCAACAAGAAAGATCTGCGGAGCTACAGGCTGGCCAGCCTCACCTCAGTCCTTGGGAAATGTGATGGAAAAAGTCTTCCTGGAAAATGTTTCTGAGCACATGAAGGACAAGAAGGTGAATGGGACTAGTCATCATCATGGATTTACAAAGGTTAACCAACCTGATAGCCTTCTACAATGAGGTGACTAGCGTGGTGGATGAGGGGAGTGTAGCAGATGTTGTTTACCTCAACTTCTATAAAGCTTTTGACACTGTCCCCTCTAACATAAACAAGTTGAAAGTATGAGTTAGGTAAGTGGACAGCGAGGTGGACTGAAAACTGGCTGAACGATGGGGCCCAGAGGGTTGTAATCAGTGGCACAAAGTCCGGCTGGAGACAAGTCACTAGTGGTGTACCCCTGGGGTCAGTACTTGTAGGCATTGATTCACGGACTCTGGTGCGGGTAAAACCAAAGACCTTTATTGTTTACAAGTTTGTGCTTATATACATTCACTAGCTGTCCACACACTCTAGTTTGTTCATGGATTGGTTAACTCCTGCTGTTCACGCGCCGCGGCTAAGCTTTTGATTGGTGCTGTTAATCAAGACACGCATCTTCTAGTTTCGGTCCCACATCTGTTTTTCAGCTTCCTTATCTGCGTACCTGCTTCATCACTTGTTTCCTCATTCTATGTCCTTCAAGGCTATGTCAAATTGTTCAAGGTTGCTCGCAACACTCCCTGTGAATCCTACAGGGGCCAATACTGTTCAGCATCTTCCTGATCACCTGGATGACGGTACAGAGCAAGGTTGCAGATGATACAAAACTGAGGGGAGTGACCAACACACCAGATGGTTCTGCCACCATTCAGAGGGGCCTCAACAGGCTGAAGAACTGGGCAGAGAGGAATCTATGAAGTTCAACAAGTGGAAAATGCCAAGTCCTACATCTGGGGAGGCACAGATGATACAAAACTGGGAGGAGTGACCAACACACCAGATGGTTGTGCCACCGTTCAGAGGGGCCTCAACAGGCTGGAGAACTGGGCAGAGAGGAATCTATAAAGTTTAAGAAGCGGAAAATGCCAAGTCCTACATCTGGGGAGGAATAACCCCAGGCCCCAGTACACACTGGGGGCTGACTGACTAGAAAGCAGCTTTGTTGGGAAGGACCTTGGGATCCTGGTGGACAACAAGCTGACCCTTAGCCAGCAATGCACACTTGTGGCAGAAAAGACCAACAGTGTTCTGGGCTGTCTTAGGAAAAGCATTGTCAGCAGGTCGAGGGAGGTGATCCTTCCGCTTTACTTTGCACTGGTGAGGCTGCATCTGGAGTATTATATCCAGTTCTGGGCTCCCCAGTACAAGAAGGACAGGGACATACTGGAGTGAGTCCAGCTCAGGGCCACAAAGATGATTAAGGGACTGGAGCATCTTTCATGAGAGGAGACGCTAAGAGAGCTATGACTCTTCAGCCTGGAGAAGAGAAGGCTCAGGGGGATCTTATCAATGGGTATAAATAGCTGATAGGAAGGAATGAAGGCAAGGGAACCAGACTCTTCTCAGTAGCACGCACTGGCAGGACAAGAGGCAGTCAACACAAAAATTAAAGCACAGGAAATTCCATCTGAACACAAGAAAACACTTGTTTGGTTTGAGGGTGATAAAACACTGGAGCAGTTTGCCCAGAGAGGTGGTGGATTCTCCAACTGTGGAGATTTTAAAAACCTGACTGGACATGGTCCTTAGCAACATACTCTAGCTGACTCTGCTTGAGCAGGGGGGCTCATCTATAGATGATCTTAACAGATCCCTTCCAACCTAAACAGTTCTGTGGTTTTTCTCAAGGGCTTTTCGAAGCTATCCATCTTTTTCTGCAGAGTAGTGTTTGATGAAAAGATAATGTTACTGAAGGAGAAAAGGCAAATATGGCCTTCGGTTGTACTGCTTCTTATTTCGTGCCTTAGGAAGGAACATTCTACAACTTTTCTCTCCACAGTGTCTTTGTCTATTGAAAGTAACTGCTTTATTTTTCTCCACAGGTTAGTAACAGTTCCGGAGAGACATTAGGAGCAGACAGTGACTTGAGCAGCAATGCTGGTGATGGCCCGAGTGTGGAAAATGGTGGCAATTTGGCAGGATCCAGAGGCACTGTGTCGGACAGTGAAATTGAGACAAATTCTGCTACTAGCTCTATCTTTGTAAGGGCATTGCAGACTTCCTTATTTTCATTTTTCTTTTATTTCTTTTAATTAAAATGTTGTACAGTAATCGTTTCAATGTGTGTGCATGTGAGGAAGAGGCTCTCTGATTCTGTTGTAAGGGTTAATCAGCAATGACTTACAATATTAAAATAAAAAGATGTAATTTTGTATGGATCCATGTACCTTTCTTCATTTCCTGTGCAATACATGGTGCTTTGAGAATAGCAGATTTACATCTCGCACCATGTTACAGGCTCTAGCGATATTTAATTCCCTCTCATTCAACCTTTCTCTCAACCAAATGGACATTTAATTGTCCTTCAGAGGCAAAACAACATCGATGGGCATTGTTCGACCTTACCTAGCTAAGGGGAACAGATTCCCTTTTTCTTAGGAGCAGCTGTTTGATACAGGAAAGGGATGACCCCTTGTAGGTTTAGCAGCTGTTCTTTAAAACATTACTTTAATCCTATTTGAAGTGTAATCATAACTTCTAAATAAATTTTCCTGATTGTGACCCCTTTTAGGTTTAGCAACTGTTCTGTTTCTTTAAAACATTACTTTAATCCTATTTGAAGTGTAATCATAACTTCTAAATAAATTTTCCTGATTGGAAGATCTGTGTGCAGTAAAATTCAAATGATCTGCAAGGACTTCTTGTTCATTTTGTTTTTTAAAGTCCTTGGTTATTTGGTATAACCTCTAATATACATCTTACCAAGAAAATAATTATGTACTTGATTTGGCTAAATCAAGTTGTCAGCCAAATATAATAACAACTTGCAATGCCTTAAGATTGGTTTCACTGTGTTCATTATTTTATAATCCTGATAAGATTGTAAAAGCCTTTACAGGGCTTCTACTTCTAATTCTAAGCAACAAACAAAATCATTGTGCTTCATTGCAGATTTCTTCTAAAAGCATGAAAATTATGTAACCATGATGCTTATTTAGCTGCAAGAGGGTGTCTTCTCAGTTACTAAAGAGTTAGACTTTTTTTTTTAAACATTTAGTTTTATGTGTTTTTCTACTTTATTAATAGAAACCAAATGGAATTTTAAGAACCCTTGCAACAGATCTGGGACAAAGATGATGGGTGTACATGATGTACAGTGAATGTCGAGTATCACACCATAGTTTACCTGGTGATAGAGAAATAGGTGGGCCAGCTCTGTTATCACAGTTCCTGCTGGCTGATTGTCCCAGCACACAGTTCTTCAGACCAGATGATCTGTCATCATTTTCTTAATGTCGTACCTTTATGAATGGTAAATGAAAGAAAAACCTCTAAAGTCTGAATGTGAGATAGAGCTCAGGCAATCTTATTCTGTTTGTGAATATTAATTTTCTGTGTAGTCCTGGGAAGGCTGCATATTTCTTCCTCCATTCCTCACAATCTGTACAGTGACAGTGATATTCAGCTCTTTCCTGAACAGTATTTCTTCCTCCATTCCTCGCAATCTGTACAATGACAGTGATATTCAGCTCTTTCCTGAACAGTGGGAAAGATTTACTATTAGCATTTAGGCAAACTTACTGCATAAGCACGAAATATGGGAGATGACAGAAGAGCTTTAACTGTTCTTTCCTTTATTCTGGGATTTGTGTTTTTTGTTTTGTCTCAAGTTTTCTTTCAGGGAAGCATTTTGCATTTCCTCTATGTTTTGATTTCTCTCTCTGTCTCTTTGTTCAAAGAGCAAGGTAATAGACTTAGAAGTCCAGAGTCAGACAAAGGAAAAACAGAGTGATTTATTTGTTTTGTGAATATTTGTGGGAGAAGCATTTATGAAGTATAGTTTGCAAACTGTATCTCTTAAGCACAACAGTGGACTGCAAGAAACAGCCTTGCAGGTGCAGAGTTAAATTGTCTGATGCTTCTTGTGTTATTTTTCAGGCGAAGTCTCACAACCTGAAGCAGAGTGTGAAGGATAGCAAAGGCAGTACTACAGGGAGAGGGCCAGAGGATGGAAACCAGCGTGTCTATCTCTATGAAGGACTTTTGGGTAAACCTTCTCCCCACCCCTCCGCCCCGGGAAGGGATCTTTTAGACTGAAGTTCAGGTGGAGTCATGTCTGCGGCAGACTGGAATTTTTATATTCCCAGAGACTGCTTTTAACCACTTACCATTGTCCATACTGGTAGAATAGGAGGGCACATCAGGCCATGCAGAGTAAAGCCAAAGACTTGCTGGGGAGATTGAATAAGAGTAAGAGGAGATGGGTACGAGTGGTGTAGTTTACATAAAAAGTAGTTTGTCCAAGTCTCTTGCTGTTCTTGAATATGAATTCTTTCAACTGTTGGAAAAAGGGGAGAAAGAACTTACTTAGCTATGCATGGAAGGCTAAAATGTGCACTCATCTTGGAAAAAAGATCCTTCAAGTTAAGTCATTGAACAGAGGGCAACTAAACTCAGAATACTAATAGCCTTCAAGTCTATCCTTGAATTAGGAGTATATTGGCTTTTTTGAAATGTATTTCATCTGGACTTGCTGTTAATCAAGAGCTCTCTCTTCCTGTGTTTTTCATCCTTTCCATTTATCGTTCCTACCTGCTTGGAATGGTGTGCAGGTAGGGATAAAGGATCTGTCTGGGACCAGTTAGAGGATGCTGCAATGGAAACCTTCTCTATGAGTAATAATCTTATCTTTCCACTTCTCTGTGTGTTTGTCATGATCTGTGTTTGTGTGACATACTCCTGTCTCTTTCGGGCGTGTTAACAGTATATGGAAGAAGATATTCTCCTTAAAGAGCAGAGATGAGAGGTTTTGTGTAAGGGTTTGAAAAGATTATGCCATGAATTAGAATGAGAGATATGTCTTCTCTTTCACACTTTTCTTCAGTTGTGATATTGCTTGTGGTTTAAAAAGTAACCTTTGGGTGGTTTGTTTTTTTATTTTAATATGGATTAATTGTGTGTTGGCTTATGGTATTTTCAACGAGTGGGAAGGAACAGGAGTTCATCTTAAAGTATTTGACTGGAGTAAATGTATACAAAAATTGAGCATTTATTCCGTTGCATAGGCAAAGAGCGCTCAACTTTGTGGGACCAGATGCAGTTCTGGGAAGATGCTTTTTTGGATGCTGTGATGTTAGAAAGAGAAGGAATGGGGATGGACCAAGGACCTCAGGAGATGATTGACAGGTAAAGGTCTTTAGTAGACCTCTTTCCTCCTCATTGTTTAACCTGGGGCTGAAATAGTTTAAAAAAAAAAAAAAAAAGTCATTTTAATTCTGCTGAACATGCTATTAACACTCTGTAAATCTTGTTACTATACATGACTGTTGCAAAGTGAGCCTGTTGTCTCTGTGCTGGCCAGTATCTCCTGATACTGAAATACCATCTTCAGTTGTGACGAATATTTTTTTTAACTCTGTGGAGAGGTAGTATTTCCAGAGAAATGGGTAATGTAAGCATAATCATAGTATGAATAGATGGAATAGACTAGATCAGTAGTAAAGCAAGAGATTTCTGTGGCAAGATGACTATATTCTGGAATAAAGGAAAGTATCAGTGTGCTGACATAAAGTAAAAGACTTAAATGTCTGTCTTCAGAAATTGTATTTTGAGCCTTCTCAAAATGCAAAGTCACTTATAGGTGTTTATACTTTACACTTTGTTGTTAAAAGAAACAAAAAAAACCCAGCAGGGAAGCAATCTTTAGAAATATCTGTGTGGTTGCTTAAAGCTAGACTACTTCTAAGATGTCAGTCTTTACTACCTGCTTGCTTCCCCCACCCCCCACCCCCTCAGCTCTGTTAATATCTGATCATTCTGTGCTCTGTCTACCACCTGCAGCTGTACCACCTACACCCATGCTGTCATGTAACATGGGATATGGGATGCTAGTTTGAAAACTGTTTCTTTTTTCCACAAGCTACCTACCTTACTGGAAAAAGAGAGTGTTTGTGCGCTTCCTTCATCAGTTTACTTCTGCCTTGCAGCTGCGTTTTAAGCTTTAAAGGCAGGTAGCTCTTGTACCGAGTTACATGTTCCTCTTCTGGCAGTGGTAATTGTCATGGAGCTGCGACTGCAGAAAAGAGGAAATGGATAAACCCAGCAGACCACTGAGAACTTTCCCACTGAGCAGATGTTATTTACTTCAACTAGTTAATAATTAATGGAAATGTTTAATTAGTGATCACAGTGTTTTACTGGAAAATGCTCAATTGGCTTAGTGTTTTTGGAGGTTTTATTTGCCATATGCTTTACAAGTAGTGCTCTGTCCTCTGCCAGTGCTTTAGTGAATTGGATGAAGAATGCCTGTGAGTCTGCATCAGATCTGGCTCTTCTTGCAGGTATCTTTCCCTGGGAGAACATGATCGAAAGCGTTTGGAGGATGATGAGGACCGTTTGTTGGCTACACTGCTGCATAATATGATTGCTTATATGCTTATGATAAAGGTGACTTCTTTTTCTTTTTAAATAGATCACTGCTCAGATTTAAGCAGTGTATTTTGTTAGTGTTGTCTTGAAACCGTACATCTCTGTTCACAGAGCTCAGTATAGTGAAGTATAAAAGAATGTTATAAAAACATCTCCTAATCTTAATGAAAAAATTGCCTCAATATCTGGAGATTCTTTGAGATATGTTGTCTGAGTTTACGCAATTCTATGCCATGGGTAAGCATATACATTGCCATTTAAAATAGAAATTTACTATTTCTACTAGTAACTTTAGAGGACATTCTTATTTTTAAGAGTATGGGTTATAAATTAAGTAGAGAGCATCTTCTAATCTGATTACTCAACAGCTGCAAATTCCAAATGTGGGCAGATTGTGAATATGCATATCAGTAACTTAACATGAAATTTGCCATTCCTAGTAAGCAACCCTTTTTTAACTCATTCAATGGGCTATCTATAGGCACCTGAATGCTGAAGGTAAGTTTTAAATGGATCTGAGTATATTTGGAATGAGTTTATTTCAGAGGACGACTGCAGGATTTGGCCATTAGGACTTGCATTGCTGCAATACTTAAAGTAGAATTAATAATAACCAGTGCAGCTACTTTCATCAAAGGATGCAAATGAGGAGAGCAAATAATATTGGTTTCAAAAGGCTGTCTTATGAGAGATGTCAATAGAGTTAGTCCCAGAGGGA